>NC_080584.1:61123057-61423057 GCF_029962835.1 Magnolia sinica
CCGTGTGAAACGGAGGGCTGAGATATGTCTAAATGGATGGCTAGGATTTCAAGAGTGGAGCTCACGCAATTCACCAACCTAGCAATAGTGAGGCATTTTCCATTTTTGGAAACATGGTTTTTCATAGTCCAAATGCATCTGGATTTATGTTTACGCATGAGTACAACTCCCTATGAAACACCCTTGGTTTTGGTCAGAGCCATGCTCCGAATATGATGGACGGTTTAGATCTTCCAAATGGCCAGTGTAGGTGGGCCACTGATCAGAACAGACAGACGCGGTCTGTTCATCACGGTGCGGGTGGAAACAAAAGAGAGAAAGGGAAATCCTCTCTTTTTAAAGAAATTTCGGGTCAACCCGTTTTGACCAGGCTCCCCGGACCCGTGCACAACGAGTGCATGCATTCCACGTGCATGCCCACTCTCGTGTGGGGTCCATAATGGTATTTGATCTGATCCACTCCATTCATCTATTTTGTCGGCCCGTATTATGCCTAGTCAGAGAATAAATCATATCCATGACTTAGGTGGGCCCTGCTTAACAATTTCATGTTTGAGTAGTGATTTGTGGGACACACGGAGGCATTTCGATAAATCCAGTCTATCCATCCGTTTAGCAAGGTTAGTTAGTGTAAGGGATTAGATGTGTGGCCGATCAAAAAGGTTCATGTGGGCCATATATAATGAAGTTCATTATAAGTGTCAAATTTAGATAATCTGATGGTCGGATGGCTTCTAACTTTGATCAACCCACTTCTACGAGTCATAGGTATCCAATAATCGTCTAGATAGGGTTTTCCAGTTGAGTTTTAAAGGTTGGTTGATTAAGTCCCACTATGTTTTGATTGATGGTGCATTGATGAGTGGACGAATGGTGAACCTAATGATTTAGGTCTTGATTTGCAGATTCCTGTCAAGCCGACGGTCAAATCATCTTTACATCTGACATGCAACGTCCCTAAGGGTCATATGGTTTGTCTAGATGAAGGTTCATGGTACAGTTAGCGGCCCGATGGTCTAAGTGTCATGATCAGGTGGCGGACGTTTAAGTTGGACACTTTGGATCCAACTAATAGTGGATCTAGTGATCTAAGACCCCGGATTGATAACGTATTGTTAAATCTTTCTAATAAGGCAGGATTTAGACTTTTATCGCCATTGTGATCCTAGCAACATAGTGAGTTTCTGAGCATGAATGTAAATTTCAAGATGAAATAATTGTTTGTCTTCAAGAAGCAACGGTCAAGTGACTCGATATATGAATGAAGATTGCACTAAACAGTCAAGATAGATTGATTGAGGACCACTAGAGGATGTTGCTTGAGGCGAGTCACGTGGCCATGCACATGCAAACTAAGTTAGATCTTCAAGGTAACACTCGAGTACTGAAAAATTCGGGGTGCTACAGTATATTAGACTATACACATGCATTTAGAGTTTACAAGCAAGAAATATACTAATTTAAAACAAATTGTACAATTATTGGTTTTAGTTGAGATGTGTCATGGACCTAATATTACTCTTATTATATAATCTTCCTAATGAAATGATGAAAATCTATATATATATATATTCAGTTAGCTTGTTAGTAACATCCACTGGCGGTACACACTCCACTATTAGCCACCCCCACTAGGGAATCAATACCAAGACCTCAGTGTGACGAATCATCGTATGTGTTCCTAAGAACATGATTTTGTCCATTTTTTGGAGGTCTCAAAACCTCCTTGCATTTCTTTGCATATTCTAGCTTCACTCCTTTCCTCCAATTCTTCAGCCGAATCCCTTATCGCTAGTTCTTATGAACATCTTACTGCATCGAAAAACCGTTTAGCAAACTCAAAACAACCAGATCATGATATGAGATCTATCTCTTTTGATAGAAATTGTCAAATCACCGAAACGGTATCTTCACTCAATCTACCACTTGAGCTAATTAAAAATGAAAAATATTCAATGATCTCATTTTAGTAAGCATCCAAGAATGGAAGGTTAGGATTAGACAAAGAATCTGACTTTTGCATCCAAGATGACTTTCTTTAACTGAGTTTCACATTGGGCCACCATATTCTCTATGTCAAATCCACTCCATTCATTCGGATTGTCCCATAGTGTTAGGCAAAAAATAAGCTCAATCCACAACTTAGGTGGGCCAGATAACAAGAAACCATGGGGACAAGATGAACATAGGTTTGTCTAGTATA
Organism: Magnolia sinica; assembly: GCF_029962835.1. Classification (NCBI taxonomy): domain Eukaryota; kingdom Viridiplantae; phylum Streptophyta; class Magnoliopsida; order Magnoliales; family Magnoliaceae; genus Magnolia; species Magnolia sinica. Next base: position 61,125,261 of record NC_080584.1, read on the forward strand.
TTCCATTTAACCCGTTCATTAGATGCCCCTTAAAGGAATATTTCCATATTACAAAGGAAATATTAATTGTTAATTCCATACATCCTATGTCTGGACAGATAGGCACCACATGATACTAAAATAATTTCTAAATAGAATTTTATTTTGCCAAATATATGATTCGAAAACAAACTTCAATTCTTTTGAGAAATATTGTTGATAAGCAAACATAGAAATAATATTTCCTTTCCCACACTTTCTTGAAAACTAGGTTTTCTGAAAAATACAATATTCTTTTCCATGCTTTTCATATAAAGGCTTGCTCTTTTGTGGAATTTTAAATAAGAATATATCTTTTTGTTATTTTCAACTAAGGGTCTAACCTTTTAATATAAGGTTTATAAAGCTCAGGTTTGACTATGAAAAGAAGTGCACGGAAGTGCTCATTGTTTGTGTTGAAGGTTCGGTCCGTTACGGTGTTGCCTCCTGTTATTGGTCCGTGCCATTTCTCATGAAGTCACTCAGTAAAAAAATAAAAGGAATTTTATAAAATAGTGTCTTCCTTTTATATAATAGTATCTCATTAACATGACATTTACATCTTAATACATTTTTTTAATCAAGTTTTCACTATGCTACCTCGTTAGTTAAGTTATTGTCAAACTGATACCTTCCCTTTTCTCTAAAGTTAGTTGAAAGAATATTTTTCCCTAAAATGATAAAAATGACCACCAATCAATGAGATTGCTTCATAAGAATTAAATGAGTACCTACTTGTAAGTAGGTGTTATTAAAAAAAAAAATTCTTAAAAAGGAAAAAATCTTTGCAGATGTCCTATGGGAGATGCATGATGTATCGACAAAGTCCATCCATTTTTCTAAATCATTTTAGGGCATGAGCACAGAAATGAGGCGGATCCAAATCTCAGGTGGGCCGCGCCATTGAAAACAGTATGATTCAATGGCCACCACTTAAAACTTTCTAGTGCCCGCCTTAAAGCCCATGATAATGTTTATTTCCCATACAACATGTTGATTATGTTACAATGACCTGGATGAAGGCAAAAGACAAATATCAGCTTTATCCAAAACTTTTATATCCCATAAGAAGTTTTTAATGGTAGGCGTTCATGGCCACTATTTGTGGTGTGGTACAATTAAGATTTTGATCTACCTCGGTTTTTGCCAGAAAATGATCGGTAGAAATGCATAGATAATGTGGATTAAACACATACGATATGGTAGAGCCCACAGACCACCTTATGCAATCCAGTTGAAGGTACAGCTTTGGTATCTTTTCCCCATGCGGAATGCCTGTGAGAAGTTTATGTGGTACGGAAATGATGTGGGGCCGCAGAAATTCCCTACCATTTTTTAAGATCACATACAAGTACAGGAGTCTAAAGATGGGGGCAGATCGAAAATTCATGTAGACCACATCACATTAAAGGATGGGAATGTAAATGAAGGCTGTTGAAACCTTCTTAGAGCCGAGCATGAGTTTATTAGTTATCCAAACGGTTCATAGGGTTATTATTACTCAGAAAAATTGTAGGCACAAATATCATCCTGATACAAAACTTCTGTGGCCCTCACGAACTTTCCATTGGCGACATCCAATTCCTACTTTTTCAGATGGTGCGGTCCATATAAAATTTGGATCTCACTGATTTTCAGATTCTTGTTCTTTCGTGCTCTTGAAAAATTGATGGACGGAGTAGATTTGTTATGAAAATCTTTATAGACCCCACACAGCTTTAAACTAGAGGAAGACCAGGGAGCTCAGGCAACCTGATACAAAATCTTTAATAACATGATTAATAAAGTACCTTAATGAAAATTTAATTAAAAAGGTGCTGGGATGTAAATAGAATACCAATGAGGTACTATTTTTTTGAAAATTTTAAAAATAAAACTGCTTAGGTATTTACATATATTTTGGTGATATAGGTATTTCTCCATTCCTTGCCGCGCATTTCTCTCAATGCGAGCAACGGACCTATTGACGTGGCACTTCTGTGGGCCCACCATGATACATGTGTTATATCCATACCATCAATCTAATTTGCAAGATCATTTTTGGGAATGAACCCAAAAGCCAAACAGATTCAAAGTTCAAGTGGACCACATCATAGAAATCAACGGGATAGTGATGCCCACCATTGAAACCTTCCAAGGGCCCACCGTGATGTTTATTAGTCCCAAAGACACGGATGAAAGTAAAACGTAAATATCAGCTTCACCCGAAACTTTTTCAGCTTTTTGGTGGTTTGGTCCACTCAAACCTGGGATCCTTCAAATTTTGAGATTGATGCCCAAAATTAAGTTAGACGAAATGGATAGATGGTGATAATAAAGTCACATATACTGTAGTGGGTCCCACAATGTCCTTACCCCAGGAAGGGTCCCATAATGTAATACGCGGTTCAACAGCCAGCTAATTAGGGTCAAAGCACTTTGGACCCACCATAATGTACGTGTTCTATCCACTCTGTCCATCCATTTTTCTAGCTCATTTTAGGATGGGAGTTTATGATGTAGATATAAAGCTCAGGTGGACCGCACCACAGGAAAAAGTGGAGGATTGAACTCTTACAGTTGAAATCTTCTCGGGGGATATGGACCCTTTGGATCAAGCTGATATCTGTGCTTTCCTTCATCAAGGTTTATGTGACCTGTTAGATGGCAATCGAATAAACATTAGTCTCCCGAGGAAGTTTTTAATTGTGGGAGTTCAATCACCACTGTTTGCAGCTGATGTGGTCCACTTGAGATTTAGATCTATCTCATTTTTGGGCTCATGCCCTAAAACGAACTGCCAAAATGGATGGCATGTATGGATAAAACTAGAGGTGGGCATCAAGTCCGACCGGATTGGTCCAACTCGGACTCGTCCGAAACTTTCAATGCTCCTACGGAACTCGATCCGATCCGGGACCAAGTCTGAGTCCTTTGACTCGATTCGATCCGTCATACTACTGGCCTAACTCGAACCAAGTCCGACTCAGTCAGGGAGACTGAGTTGGATCGGGTTGGGTACGATTCGGATCGAATCATCTGTTTCAATGGTACATGTTCAACCCCACTGTTTTTTGCATTGTGGTCCACTTGATCTTTTGATTTGTCTTATTTTTGGACTCAAACCTTAAGACAAGCCCACCAAATAGATGGACGGTTTGGATATAAGAAGAACATGGTGGTGGGCCTCACTAGGGGTTAAAAGAGATTCCTCGACCTCTGTGTTACGGAGGCTAAGAGACAAGTTGTGTCCAGTTGGAATCGTTGGTAACCCCTGCTTCACTCAGGGAAAAAAAAAAAAAAAAACAACAAGCTCTATGTGGCCCACCATGCTTTATATGTAAAGGAATTGGCTGCTGTGTGACGCCATCAAGTTCTGTTGGTCCCAACATGTATGTGTTATATCTAAACCTTCAGTCCATTTCTTGAGCTCATCATAAGGCTTTATCGGAAATATATGAGATATCCAAAGATCAAGTGGACCTGATGTAGAGCGGGTCGCGGACACTTTCATGTCCAGGATGGATCAGAGAAGGCCCGATCAAAGGCAGAAGTCATCAAGACCGTCAAAACCTTAAAACAGGTATATCTCACAAACCGGAATGAGTTACTCGACGTACCAAATATGATTTTGGGGTAGGTCGAGGTACTTTAGCCATCCAACCCGACTATGCTAGGATGCCCATGCCTAATGTGAGATTCCGTTTGATCAACTGTCAAATTTCATGTTTATTTCTATTTTTACTATTTATAGTAAGTTTTAATTTGATTGTACTCTTCACCTGTTGGGCTTTAGGAGTTGTGTCCAACATTAAAAATGCTTAGAATAATTAGGAGAATAATGTGGTTAAGCAACATAGGACACTTTCTATAAAAGTGAATTTACTATTTATAGTAAGTTACGAATTTTAGGGAGTTTTAGTTATAATTTGCTTCTGATTTCTCTCTCATTGCTTCGTATCCCTATTTAAAGGGTTGTAAACTTGTTTATTTAAATCAATTAATCAAAATTTGAATTTATTAGAATTTATTTCTATTTTTTTGCTTTCTTTCCTCGTGGATTCTAGAAGTCTCCATGAGGAGTCCATAGAAGCTCCGTGGGTTCGGGGTAGTTATCCTTGAGGAAGACAGTGATCGACCTCGTCACGTTCATCCTTGCATCAGGACCACAGTACAAAAAGAAGTGGGGGATTGACCATCTACTACCGAAACTCTTTTGGGGTTACGGAAGTTTTAGATCAATATGATATTTGTTTTCCCTCTTCATCCGGGTTTGTGTGACCTTATGAACAAATTAGATGGAAAATAAACGGAATGGTGGGTCTGCCAATGTTTTAATGGTGAAAATCATTTTCCCTACTGCTATTTGTGAGCTATTTGTGATGTGGTCGACTTGAGATTTGGATATGACTCATTTTTAGTATCATGCTCTAAATTGATCTCTTCAAATGGATATATCATTGTGGCCCTGTAACTTTGATCTCCTTTGAACCGTTTTTACAACTCAGAGCTTGAGGACTGTCACAGCTTGTCTTTGCACAACACGTACCCATACCAGCCAAGTTGGTGGTGTGTGTACATGCGTGCGAGCCAGCGGACGGATTTGGAGGAGGATAGCTCGGCGAGTCCCTCATCCTCGACGTCCCCCTTTTGGAAAGAGGTCAGAAATGAGCTCCCGATTTTAGCAAATACCGTTCAATGGCAAGTTGGGGATGGAGATATGAATCTTTGGACATCCAATTAGACAAGGATGGGGCCTCTTCAGTCCTTGGTGCCCTCCCCTATTCCTCAGGCGCTGCTATCCCTGAAGGTCAAAGATTATATAGGCCCAGCGGGGCCTTGCCCTCCCTCTTCTGTCAACCTTCTCTTGGCGGATGATCTTCACAATCTCATTGTTAGCTCTGGTTTTACGACATCTGAGGATCCTCCCTCCTGTTTCTGGCCTCTGGACACTACAGGCAAGTTCTCTACTAAATTGGCTTAGCATCTGGGTAGGGAAACGGGACAGGGTCTCTGGTGGAACAATTGGATATGGCATCCAAAAATCCCCCCAAAAATGTTGCTGCTCGATTAGAGACTTTTAAAGGGAGCTCTTCCTGTGGACAGTCGGGTTCAAAGCAAAGGAGTCCACCTTGCATCCAGATGTTCCTGCTGTAGAATTGGCCCCACTTTCAGCCCGCAGGAAGAATCCATCCCTCATCTATTCTTGCTTGGTCAGCAGGCTAGCAATATCTAGCGCTATTTCTCGGTTCAATGCGATATCACTTTTTACAATCACCTTGCTGTAGAGGACACGCTTCGTCATTGGAGGGGCGCTGATGCGCCTGGGGCAGCTTCTACTATTGTCAGGCGCGTCGTTCCGGTTCTAATCTTGTGGGAGCTCTGGACGAGTAGAAATGGGGCCAAATTAAATGATCTTCCTATGGAGGAGAACGCTGCGATTGCCCGCGTCAGGTGGTGGGCGTCTCATCTGCTAGAGGGCAATCTAGAAATTCAACAGAGGTTTTTTGGGGACAGAGTTGTTGGCATTCCTTCCACCCGCCTCTCATGCGCCTTTCAAGTCATAAAATGGAATAGACCCACCACAGGATGGGTGAAATTGAATGTTAATGGTTCGGCTTGCGGAAATCCTAGCCGTTCAGGGGGAGGGGGTGTCTGTAGAAATGAGGAAGGTAAGTTGTTGTTTGCCTTCACGGCAGGCTACGGGGTGGGCACAAACAACAAGGTGGAAGTTAGAACAATTTACGATGGTCTTGTTCTCTGTTTGGAGCGTTGTCTGAGACATATTGTCATCGAATCAGATTCTACGGTGGCAGTAAGCCTATTTCCTCCCTGTTGCCTATTCCCTGGCGACCGTGGATTAGCAGAATCAAGAGGCTGAGGCAGAACGGGTCCATTGTGTTTTCGACGATCCCTAGAGAGGGGAATGGTCCGGTAGATGGCATGGCTAGGGAGGGCAGTCAGAAGCAGGTTACAAGTGTTATAGAAGATGCCAGGGATCTCACTCCGCATGTTCGTGGCCTTCTTTTTCTTGACAGAGTTGGCCTTAGCTCTGTTAGATCTTCCCAGTCTTAGTTTCTTCTGGCCTTTGCTGGAGGTGCTTGGCTGTCATGGGTGGAACTTGTGTTAGGGGGGGCAGTGTTGGGAGGGACTCCCTATCCAGTGAATGCCGGGCTGTCAGGTTTTTCTTTTTTGTAATTAGTATTACACGATAGGTGTGGCCCGCCGTTTTATTGTATGGCCACGCCCGAAGGGCTGTACAAAATAGGCCATATGTGATGAATGCAACTTGTGGCAGGAGTCCACTTTTTTTTAAAAAAAGGTCGGTGGTGTGTGGTACACTAGCCAATCTGCTTTCATATGTATATAAAAGATTTTTCCAAACAAAACTCCTTTAGGCCAAAAAAATTGGTTAATGTACAGTTTCTCCTAAAACCTATGAAGTACAGACGGTGTTGCCTGCTTGAGTTTTGAATCGCAGAGAATTTTGTCTCCTCTTCTTCTTGGTGAGTTACACCTATTAAGGTGTTTGATTAAAGATACTGACCCATACACAAACGTATGAAGTAGAGTTTTGGCCTGAGGTCCCGTGGGATGGCCCATCCCCATTGTTCCATGTGGAATGGCCAACCAAAGTTGTGCATCTGGCTGATATTTTGGCCTGAGGTCCTAGCATCAATGATAACCTGATCAATGAAGTAGAGTTTCCATATAAATCTTGAAAGTCCCAGTAAGATTCTGGTTTGACCTCCAAATTCGAAGAAATATGAAACTCCTTTTCCTACTTCCTATGACACCGTCCGTGTGACAAAACTCTGGGCCATTATATCTTGCCAGCTGATCTTCGGACATCCGATCCCGATTGTTTCCGCGTGTGCAAAATTAGGCAGATCAAATTTTCAATGTTTTGGATCAGTTACACGGTGTACAATGGGCCACACATGCATGGTTTAACGGTCATGGTGCATTTAAATTCGTAAGGCGCCATGTGCATGTGGGACCCACATGCATGATCAGATGGTAAGTAGATCAGATCATTGACTGGATCATTAAACCGTAGGTCGATGGCGTGAAATGTTTACAGCCCCAGATACATGCACTACCAGCCCATTTGTCTGTAAATATCGATGATTGAAATAAAATCGTCTGGATCACTAATCAACGGGGCCTATGGTGCAAAGCATTTACAGTGCCTTGTTTTCACAGATGGATCTATATTGCTTTGTTATTATAGTAAAACTAAATGATTAGAATTGTTGTCCAGGTAATCGATCCAGAGGTTCCAAAATACATGGCAACCATGAAAAAAAAAAACCACACTATTCAGATGTTCAATCCCATCCATGTTGCAAGGAGCCATCTCATTCATAGGTTTGGTCATGAGGCACTTGTTGTTTTAAAGCATCACTTTCATCCATGGCTGTGGAAATGGATGGCTATAAAACAGAATGTCATCTTACAAATTGATCGGATCATCTAATTCATGCAATTTTTTCCATGGTAGCCCATGAAAGATGCCATTGATGTAACCGGCCACTTAGATCGACCAATTGGCTACAAGCTCTTACTCATAGTACTTGAGAACACTATAACTCTTATTACATTGAGAGCACATGATCATTTCTCTTATCACCAACTGAATTTTGTAGTGATACGGTAATTACATTGTTCATTTTTGCAGCTTTTTGCAATCTTGAGAATCTCCAAGAACTGGATCTTCAACACAATGAATTGGAAGGGAGCCTTCCTCCATGTCTCAGCAACTTGTCATCCCTCCAACTACTTGATCTCTCCTATAATAGACTCAGTGGGCAAATCTCCTCATCTCTCATCTCTAGCCTCACAATGATCCGGTTCCTTTCTCTCTCCTACAACCGCTTTGAGGGGTCTCTCTCATTTAGCTCATTTGCTAATCTTTCCAAGCTCGAGGTTGTGGAACTTTCAGTACTGGACGGTTTATCTCCTGGTGAAGATGTTATAACTTATCCCAATCAGTTAGAGGTGGAAACTGAATCTACACCTTGGGTTCCTAAATTCCAGTTGAAAGTACTCCACCTATCAAACTGCAACATCAACAAGCTCACTGGTACCATTCCCAGCTTCCTTTCCACCCAATATGACTTGATAGCATTGGACCTTTCCCACAACAACATGAAGGGAAACTTCCCATCTTGGTTGTTAGAGAATAATAAAAGACTTGAAATGCTAGACCTTGGAAGCAACAACTTAGCTGGCCCATTCCATCTGCCACCTCATTCTAATTACCTGACTGCATTTTATCTGGACGTCTCCAGCAACCACATCTACGGACAACTTCCTGAAAACATCGGTTTCAGCCTTCCAAATTTATTATACTTAAACATGTCTATAAATGCTCTTCATGGTAGCATTCCTCCGTCAATGGGCAACATGAGAGAATTGTATATTTTAGATTTGTCAAGAAACAATTTTTCAGGAGAAATACCAGAGCAGTTGGCCATGGGTTGCATCTCATTGATGATTTTGAAGCTATCAAACAATAGATTTCAAGGCACAGTGTTTCCGACTCATTCTAACTTGACTCAGTTACAGTATCTGTATTTGGACGGCAATGGATTCACCGGGAAGATCTCAGCTGGTATATTCAAAAGCCCTGATCTAAAGTTTTTGGATGTTGGTAAAAACAACATATCAGGTCGTCTTCCTGCACAGATTGGGAACTTTTCTGGGTTGACATCGCTTTCCATGCCAAAAAATTATTTAGCAGGTCCTATGCCAGCCGAGTATTGCAACCTATCTAGACTTTCGCTTTTGGACCTTTCCCAAAATAGAATTTTTGGTCCCATACCTTCATGCTTCAGTCTATCTCTGAAATTCTTACATTTGCAAGGAAATGAGCTTACAGGATTGATGCCAAATGCTTTATCCAAAATTTCTTCCCTTGTTACATTGGATGTCAGCCACAACTACTTCTCTGGTAATATTCCAAATTGGATTGGAGCATTTCCTAATTTAAGGGTTCTTCTCCTTGGAGGAAATAATTTGCAAGGTCGCATTCCCATGCAGTTGTGTCAACTGAAGAACGTCAGCATATTAGATCTTTCACGCAATGATCTCTCTGGTCCAATACCGATCTGCTTTGGTAATATGACATTCGGGAGGGCAAGAGTAACTGACTTCTCTACTTTCGTTGTCTCTCCATGGGGTTACAGTCCCAGTCTAAGCATTGAGCTGCCTGGATACCGTATTGAAGTTTTGGTGCCTTTTATGGTTACAAGGTTTATAAAAGCTGAGGAAGAGGTGGAGTTCATAACAAAGAAGAGGTCTGAAACTTACAAGGGCGTTGTTCTGTACTTGATGTCTGGTGTAGATCTGTCATGTAACCAGTTAACAGGTGAAATCCCACCTGAAATTGGATATCTAACCGCTACTCATGCATTGAACTTGTCCCACAATCAATTGAGTGGACCAATTCCAGAAACCTTCTCAAATCTAAAACAGATTGAGAGCTTGGACATTTCTCACAATAGATTGAGCGGGGAGATTCCTCCTCAACTAACTGAGCTCAACTTCTTATCTGCGTTCAACGTCTCTCACAATAACTTATCCGGCGTCCTACCGGACATGATGAAGGGGCAGTTTGGCACCTTTGGAGAAACCAGCTACGAAGGCAATCCCCTACTTTGTGGACCACCACTGAAGAGTTGCTCCTCCACTTCTCCGCTACCACCTTCAATGCCAACAACGTCAGGCGACGAGGATGATGGATATGACATAATCTTCTATATATGCTTTTCGGTGTCTTGCACTATCTCCTTCTTGTTTTTCATAGCACTTCTCTACATCAACCACTATTGGAGAGGTCTATACTTCTATTTCGTTGATATATGTATCTATTCGTGCTATTATTTTGCTTTAGACAGCTACTATCTTACTTTAGACAACCTTCGGAAGGTTTTCTCCCGGTCACGTGCATAACCTTCAAGTCAGATCAGTTTCTCCATGTAACTCTTATTTGTAAGACAATAATAATCATGTTTATGCATGCCGTGACTTTTATTTGTTTCCATCGCTTCTTTGTTTGGTCGTGAAGTAAACTGAAGTATGCAGTTGCAAACAAGGGGAGACTCCCACAGATGCTTGCTAGTGTGAAGTCAGAATCATTCGTTAAATTGCCTAACCACACATGCCATGTATGATCCGAATATTTCTTAAGGGAATCCGGAAATGTTCCAGGGCCATCTATACCATAAAATTAGAGGGGTGATTAGACCTATCTGCTCCAGTTGTGGATAGGCGGACCGTTGGATCTGAACCGTTCATCTTCGGCTTTGTGAAGGTTCCATATCATGTAGACTGTCAAATCTTGAGGGCTCACACTTCCACATACTATCAGCGGTATCAGAGCCTCAACAATGGATCTCCAGTTTATTATTTTCATTATGAAAGGTAAGTTACCCTTTTAAGGTAAGAATTCCTTTCAGAAAATTTGATAAGCGCGTATTTTTTAAAGGTGGGTGTTCAACCATGTGGTCCAACTGATATTCTAAATTGCATCATTTTTAGCCTCATGCCCTTAAATGAGCTAACAAAATGTATGAACCGCATGTATGTGAGAGAGCGAAAGGGCTAGTTTTATAGAGAACACATGTTCCCACGTCTACATACCGCCAATTTCGAATGCATGGCCCCACAGGTGTACCGTTCACCACCGTCCAAACGTTTGTTGTCCCATGGGCTTTTGGGTTGGGTAGGTTTTTGGGCCAGGCGTGCGTATGCCTTTTGGGCCCATGGGATGGGCTTGGGCCAAGATATAAAAGCCCAAACAATTTTGGGCTGACCTTGTGCTACCACCAGCCATGCCCATATATATCTCTAATACATTATACATATTATGTTGTATATATTACATATTATATTATACATGTATGTTTTAATGATGGTGCTTAAATGTGAATTTTTTCCAATCGTTTGATGATATGAATGTGTGAGATAGAAGCAAAAAGCCCCCTGGAAGAGCTCACCAGAGCCTCTTGAAATGAGATTTTGGCCTTTTGGGTCATGCACATAATGTACATGGGTGAGATTAGATCCATGATTTAGTTATTTACTTAGAATGGGAATTAATTAATTATTATTATTTTTTTAAACTCAGACTGAAATCACTTACAATTTCTAGCTTGTTTTTACATTTATCATGTGCAAGTGGTCATAGGCCAAGCCAAACTAGTCATGGGCACTAGGGGTGCAACTTGGGTCGAACTCAACCTGAGCCTGACAAGCCCGCCCAATCCGACAAAATTGGCCGGGTTGGGCTTGGGCTAGAAATCCTAGACTCGAACCCCAGTTTGATTGGGCTTGGGTTGAAGGCTCAGGCAACCTGACTCAACTTGAACTCAACATGGCATACAAGGGCACTGTCACGATCGAGTCTATTCATCAAGTGGGTCAATCTTGTGGGCTGCATAGAGCTCAGCGCAAAGCAAGTGTGTAGATAATTTTAGTCAGAAAGTAGTGGAGGGGTAATTAAATATAGGGGCAGGTGCCAAAGGGTGAATCTCCTTGCTATATTTTATTAGGGAGATGATAAGGTGTCAGCCAAAGAAACAAAATATGTAGAACCGTTACATATGAGACACATGACTGAGAGCAAAACCGTTTCATTTGATAGGGAGAATAGGGAACGCTCCATATTATTAGAATCATTGTTTGAAAAAATATTTTAACACATATTGGGCAGTTAAAAAATAAAAAATTATCCAATGGTCTTATTTGAACAAGTGCGCCCAAATCAATGGTTAGGATGCTCAGTCCTACTTATTTCTGGACTATAGCAGGTATTATTTGTCAAGCTCATCGAAATGTTTGTTGACCACCGGTACTATAAGAAAATAGGTCTTTAACCACAATTTTTTAACTTCAGTTGAAAAAATAGAAGCTAAATGTGTTTCATAGCCTCAGTTATTAAGAAACTAAGGTTAAAAGTTTTTTTTTGCCTCGGTTGCTAAGAAACTGAAGTAAGAAGTTTACATTTTTAGCCTCAGTTGCATAGGAACTGAGAGTAAAAGTCTACATTTTAGCCTTGGTTGCATAGAACCGAGGCCAAAAGTTTACTTTTTAGTCTCAATTGCATAGAGGCAAAGGTGAAAAGCCTATTTTTTAACCTCAGTTATATAGGAACCGAGGGGAAAAGTCTATTATTTTGCCTCAAATAATTAGCAATGGAGGTTAAAAGCTACAAGTCAACTTTTTAACATCGATTATATAGGAACAGGGGCTAAAAGCCTACTATTTTGCTTCTTACCATAAGTCAACTTTTTAACCTCAATTACATGCAACACAGGATAAAAGTCTACCATCTAAACCATTTAATATGGACATTGGAATATTTTAATTTTCAGCCGTCCACTTATAAATAATCTTCGGTCCCAGTGCATCCGAATGAGCCTAGCAAATAAATAATGTCATGGGATGTCAATTCATTCCAGCGGGGCACAACAGAACATACAAACCCTTGAATCCGATGGGTCCCACCATAAATGAGAGATGCCACGCAAACATCCCAGGGTAGAAAACCGTAACCCCTAGCAACGCAGTGATCAAGCAAACCAAAAGGTGGGCCCCACACAGCTCGAATGTATGAAAATTGAACGTTGATTGTTAAAAGATGGGGCATGATCACGTGCGTGAGAATCAAACGGTTAATATCATATATTCCAGCCCGGCCCACCCATAATATGTATGTGGAATCTAAACCGTGGATCTAGCGACTCTCATCACGATCACCTTGCATTCAAAGAACTGACCCTATCAAGATCTCAGGTGGGGCATATCACTGAGAACAATGTACAGCCACGCCTAAAAACTATATTTCATTTTTTGTGACCTACCTAAATTTATTTATTTTAGGTTTTTCTCTTTATAGGGATGGGGCGCACCTGATTTTTGGATTAGATGACATATAAACAGCAATTTGGACCCCACATCTGGAAATTTCCTCGTTGGTCGGCCCTTCCTCAAATTTCATTCTCGGCTAGGCCGTTTGCCGTCTCCTCCATTCTCTCACTTCAATCCTCTCTCTCAATTCAGATCCCATCCCAAGAACAGGTACGACACCCTAGATCGCTTTTGTATACGCTCAGATCTACCTCCACACCCCATTTCTACACATTTTCATGTTAGATCTCGGAAAAACTAGGCTTTTGGGGGATTTCTTTTTCATGTAAACATCTGGAAGATGCGAGAAGCGCTCCTGTTTCAATATCCCTATAAGAATCCGTTTTTCTCCATTTCTCTCTCCAGAAGATCGACGGAACCGATTTCTTGAGCAAACAGAAGCAAAGTCATTCGCGTTTTTAAGAATTGCGGAAAAGTCAAACCTTTGGATGGAGGAATCGTTTGGAAGGATTCAAGAGAAGAAAACGGTAAGTGATTTCAGTTTCTATTTTCGTGGTTTTTCTTTTCTATTTAATTGAAAATGGCGTGTTTTGAGATGCGAATCGCTCGAATCCATTCCGATCTTGCGATGACCCTTTCTTCTTTCGATGTTCTTGTTATGTCTTTTGTTGGAATTGCATGAAATTTTAGGGCCTGTTTGGATTCTTGTAAGTTCTTTGAAGTGGTAACTTACAGGTAACCTGTTTGGATGGAAGTTGTAAGTCACTTACAGGTAAGTTAGTTTTTCTGTTTGGATGACCTGTAAGTTACTTACAGGTAGAAAGCTGAATATTCACATCGAGCAGAGCTTAGATTAGGGAATCATTCTAAAATGTTATAATCATATAAAAAAATGGTGGGATCAAATATGTTATTTTGTTATGCCCATCAAGATAAATATTTGAGATAATTATTAAGCTAAACCAATCATCAAGTGGGCTATAAAAGTGGGCCCACGAATTCAAAATATCTATAATATGGAGTAATAACTCAATTTAAGCATTGAGAATAAACTTAAAAACATTAATAGAAAATCTACTAATTAAATTACATTACCAATGTCTTCTTTAACTATAGAAATTACATTTAAAACTTTTCACTTGGGAATCATACTCTCCAATCATTCATTCCTTTGAATAGGACTTATTCCAAAGTGTACATTACTGGCCCGCGTTAAACTGAAGAAATGCTATCCATGGTCAGCTCTACTGCAGCCTATTCATCTGGATTGCTGAACCATGGCTCCAGTTATAGAAATCAAGAATCAAATGTACCGTGGATATTTGCAGTTGAACAGTTATTAATGATCAAGTGAAGAATTGGGACATGGTCCATCCATAGTGGGTCCATTTGAACAATGGCCTTGGTTGCAAGGGCCATAAGAATAAATAGGATTTATGTACCAGATACATGATGCATTCATGGTTTTCTGATCCAGGCCACTGGTCCATATAAGGGAAGTGTGGTTGCTGGCCAATGAAAACTTACATAGTAAGCATACGTCCCACCAATCAAATCTCAATGGGCGTCTACTATGAATGGAAATGCCCCACAATCCATGCAAATTAGAAAATCCGAACCATTTAGAAATGTCAAGTAAGGTGGGCCTAAAATCCCTGGCAGAGAAACTGCAGCATATTTTAACATGCCATTTCTTCCTCTGTGAAAAACCTGGCAACACAAGCAAGGTGGGCCTAAAATCCCCGATGGAGAAACGGTTGGGCGGAGTGGATATATAACAGATCATCAAGGTGGGCCCACGGTAGGGGTAACACCCACTACCGTGTTACCAGTAACGTAATCAGACTGCGTACTGAGTTGCTGCTATACTTTTTTTTATACTAAGTAAATTCAGTTGGGCCCACTATAAATGTATATGGTTTATCCAATCCGTCTATCCTTTTTTTCATCTAGATGTAGATATTGAGCCATAAATTTAAGAATATCCAAAGCTCAAGTGGGCCATGCCACAGGAAACAGTGGAAATGTTGATTGGATCGTTGAAACCTTTCTAGTGCCCATAGAGATCTTTATTTGTCATCCAACATGTTCATAAGATCACAAATGCCTGGATGAAGGAAAAAAAAAATCATCTTGATCCATAACTTCTATCCCCCCAAAAATTTTCAACGGTATACACTCCATTCACACTATTTCTTATGTTGTGGTCCACTTGATCTTTGGATATAGCTAATTTTTAGGATCATGACTTAAAATTAAGTATTAAATTGGATGGATAGTGTGGATCAAATACCTATATCATGCTGGATCCCACAGATTTTACGGAATAGTCAGCATGCGATCCCTTCCATTTTCAAAGGAGGAAAAAAAAGGGTGGATGAAACCCTACCATTTTAGGAGGAGAAATGACGGAAGGCGGTAACTGCAGCGAGAGATTGCAGAGAGGGAGGGGGAGAGATTGCAGAGACGGAGAGAGATTGCCGTTTTCAATGGTTGGTGCTTCTTCTTCATTGGCTGGAGCTTCATGGCTATAATGGTAGTTGGTGGGTTGGTGCGTTTCTCCCTCTTCCCCTCTTTTTAAAAATCTGACCATTGAGCCTGTAAGTGACTTACAGGGAAGCCCCCCTGCAGTTTTTTGGTAGATTTGCCTGTAAGTGACTTACATGTGATTTTTCTCCCCCAAACACCACCTGTAAGTCACTTCCCACTTACCCAACTTAAAGGCATCCAAACAGGCCCTTAAGCGCTGAGGGGAGATGGCGTCTTTTGAGATGCGAATCACTTGAATCCATTCCGATCTGGCGATCACCCTTTTCTTCTTGGATGTTCTTATTATTTTTTTTGTTGGAATTGCATGCCATTGGATTGCTGAGGGGAGATTTGAGAGTGAGTTTGGATGCACAATCGAATCCAATTGCAATAGTCTGGAATAGTGGAGTGTTAGGGCTAGGGTTTGCAAATGTGTTGTTTGCAGGGCGAACCTCAAACAAACGTGATGACAGTTTGTGAATTACAGGATCTTTACCATTTCCACACTCTTTCATCTGCAGTAGTAGGGGATCATTGGACTATGAAGCATCCCTAACAGGGACTGCAGATCAGCTCATTTATCGTAGTTCAAATTCCTTCTAAGAACCATGTACCATGAAGGATTGTCCCTACTGAATGGCACACTCTTTATCAAATAGTTATTGTGGTCTGTCTTGGGAAGGTTGGTTGCCCGGTGTGACCCAAATCCACTCGACTGAGGCTGGCAGGGTTTTGTGTTTTTGAACCCCATTTTTTTTTTTTTCCTTTTCTTTTTCTTTTTTTCTTATGGGATTCTTGGCATGTGAAGTGATGAGAGGGTCACTCGCAGGTGGACGCTCCTGCATCTCCTGTTTTGGTCACTTTTTTGGCACTTTATAACATTCAATCATATTTTCTAGGAAAAAAAAACAAAAGAAAAGAAAAGAAAAGAAAAGAAAGATTTGATGAAATGGAAGGGTTAAATTGAACAAGTATGATTTGAGTCGCAAAATATGGTACCCTTTTTCTTTAGATCAGTCACAACTAACACTTGAATCTCTACAATCAATCTATTTTATAAGAAATATCATTTTTCTGTTGGCCTCCGGTGATTTTTAAAATCTCCAAGGCTCCTTGAAAATTCAGAGGGGAGATCTTCAGGTTCAAATTGAATGTTAGTGAGATCTCCTCTACTTAGGCTTGTATCGTTGGAGTTGGGGTGCCATGAAAGTTAATGATTTGGCTTTTTTATTCAAAAGAATTAAATGTTTGCTTTGTGAATACATTCTAGATCTTATTCAACCCCAGATCTCAGGTTCAAATTGAATGTTAGTGAGATCTCCTCTACTTAGGCTTGTGTCGTTGGAGTTGGGGTGCCATGAAAGTTAATGATTTGGCTTTTTTATTCAAAAGAATTAAATGTTTGCTTTGTGAATACATTCTAGATCTTATTCAACCCCATCTTCTATGTTTCTATGGGTTGATGTCTTTCCTCTATGGCCTGATGCTACTAATAAAATATGGTTTACTTGAATAGTCTCCATGGATTTAGGTTCGGAAAATCTTTATGTTTCAATCTATTACTTTGGATCTTCTTACCAATACATTCTGCTTACATATTATGTTATTGTTTTTTCTTATTTGTAGCAAAAAAAAAATCTCCTGTCGAAGCATTCTCGGAGTATATATTGATGCTGCTAAGTTTCTGAAATTTAACCCTCTTTTGTTGGTCACTTTCTTATATATAATAGAAAATTTCATTTTCATTTTTTGTTTCACTGGTTTAATTTGGTTTGAAGTTAGATATGATAATTCAATCTTTTTAAGGAGAGAATACTAGTGATGCCAGATTTGGTTGTTATTTCATACTGCTGATGGGAGGAGTGTTTCTCATGTTCTAAGCACATACTTGAGAATGATAACTAGTCGCTTGCCAAAAGTTGTATGGTGCATATGATGTTAATATAGGAAAATTTTAAGTGGATAAACATTTTAGAACTGTCAAGAACACTTATAAAGTTGTACATGACATTTGAGGTATCTTGGAATCAAGAAGTTTCCACATAATGTTCAGAGCCTTCTAATGGACTTGTGTGAGTGAATTTTCACTGGACTTCTGGTTCAACTAGCTGAGGTGGTATGCATGTGCAAGCTAAGATGCTCACTAGACATGCCACACTGTGGGAATGCCCTGGCCCAAAGATCATGCTATCCACTCATTAGAGAATTGAACAATGCTTCAATGTGCATTTGTGGTCCATATGTACCTGCCAGATATTTAGGCTATGGCCAGTGTTTTAAATATCGAATAGCGTGTAGCGTAGCATTCACCCCTCCGAAGAGTGAGACATCATCTACCGCTACATATAGATTTTTAATTAAAATAATATGAAAATTTGGGGAAAGAGTAAATATAAAGACAAAAATAGCAATTGACTGATTTAATATTGTCGTTCATATTATTTCACTAAAATCATTGAAAACAGTAACTAATTTTTACGAAAATAGCACATGTAAGAAGATTGAAAACATTTACTGTTTTACTGAAAAATAACATGCAATGTATTCTAAGCAGCGTGTAATGTATGCTAAATGCGACTTAAGCTATTTTCATGCACCACGTAGTGTGAAGGCTATGCCGTGCAACATATCATAAGCTTTTTAAAACACTAGCTATGACATCTAAATGGTGGGTTACATGTTTGCGTCATGTGTTGTGCAAACCTGCACGTGTCACATTCACATTCCTCTTATGTACAACAAGGTTTGGTGGGCATTCTCAAGAATTTATCTTTTGATCTCAATCTGTTAGTTGACCCCAGTTTGGTTTTTGGGGAATTCTTTCCCTAGATTTTATGTTTCCTGGGGAATGTTAGAGCTGGCCTGGTATTTTTGGGAAGTGATTTAATTTTGTTTGGTTGATACACAGCTTTCCTAGAAAAACCTGGGAAATGGAATTCTTGGAGAAGAGAAACCAACCAAAAAGTTTGAACCAAACTCTTCTTCTTCCTTTTCATCTTCTTCTTCTTCTTCTTCTAACCAGGGAATTGCTAACCCAGGAAATATGCCAGCAACCAAACACTCCCTTAAGTTCAGGGATCAAATGATCCTAGTGAGAATGTACTCATCCCTTGAATGAATCTTTCTCAATGTTACCAATATGTGATATTATGGCTGCGATATTCAAATAGGACTGGATCAGGCAACTTCTCATTTGAAGAAAAATGAACAATTTTCCCTATGAGAATATTCACATTTCTGGAGAATATTTTAAGTTATTGTTTTTTTTTTTTTTTTTTTTTTAATTAGATTAGAAGATTTTTATTTTGATTTTTTTTTTCTTGATTGAACTAGCTGTGCACATTTCTGGAGAATAAACAAAATTTCACGAGTTTTTCCCGATTTTTAAATTTTTTTTTCTTGATTTTTTTTTTTTTTTTTGGATTTTATTGTTGTTGATAATTGCTTCTATTATTATGGAAATTCTTCTAACAATCGCCTTTTTTATAAGATCTGGAAATTGCAGTTAAAAACCTTTGAATTTTCATGGATTTCTATATATATATATATATATATATATTTTTCTTCATTTGGTTGAAGTTGCAGTGGCTTTCTGGAAAATAAACATAATCTGAGTATTGCTTATTTATTTCGATTTTTTGCGTTCTTTCTGAAACCTCTTCTTAGGGAAATGGTTGTACTTACTGCGTTTTTATTTTATTTTTTTATTTTTTTTATTTTTTTATTTTTACTTTTTCAGCCGTTTGGGAAATCATAGTTTATTTGCCTTTTTATTAGGATTTTGTTTTTCTGATGCTGCGTTTTGATTTATTTTTTCTGAGGAACTTTCATTATTGCATTGCTGTCATTTTTTGAGCAATTGTTGAATTGCATTTTTTTGTCCCCTCAATTTTGAGGAATGTTTTTGCCTTCATAACACAGTTTAGATTTTGATTCTCAAATTGTGGCTTCTGTCTTCTGCAGTTACGGTCAGGCAATCAAGGTAAACTGTGCATATGCCAGTGGCCAGAGGGAGGTTACTTCAGGTTACTATTTGCTTCCATACTTGTTTCCTTTCTCTTTTACTGTTTATTATTTGTTGTCTCTGTTGGCACACCATGGTGCTTTTCTCTACTAATCATTCTTGATGTTGTTTTCATGTGTTTCAGGCCACTTCAACATCTTTGTTGGTGACCCTAAGTCCTGAAATCACTGATGGGACTCTGTTTGCATGCTTTTCAGTGTATTCCAGCTGTTCGTGAGTTCCCTACTGCTTTTCAGAGTACTGCATTTGATAGTTTATAGTGTTTGCTGTTTTTTTTTCCTGGTTTTTTCTTTTCTGGAGGAAGGATGAAACTCTATTTTTTTTCTTGTTTTGCTTGAGTAAACTTGGGAAGCTTCTGCTACTGCATGTGTTGATGTGGTTATAAACTTGGTGTCTACACAATTCTCTTTGCAGAGATGCACGGGTTATGTGGGATCATAAAACTGGGCGCTCAAGGGGATTTGCCTTTGTTTCTTTCCGTAATCAGCGGGTATTATTCTCTTAGTTATCACTGTTTAAAAGCCTGTAGTTGACTTCTTCTTCTTTGTTTTTTAAAAGCCTGTAGTTGACTCATGAATTATCCATCCATTTCTGAGGTGGGACTGGGGCATGTTGAGTATTGATTTTGCTAATTGTAATAGAAAACAGACTCGGAATTGGTAATGGAAGTGAGTTAAGTGAACCTAGTCAGCAGCTGTTCAGACTCTTGATCCAGATGCTTGCACATGGACACCCATGACTGAATTACGTAGAGATATTTCATCCAATTTGTGCACGTATGAGATCTCTAAGCAAGAAGGGTGTGTGTCAACTGACGAATGTTCTCTGCTTCCATTGTCACTTTGCAGATGGAGGAGGTCAAGAGAATGTAAGTGACGAGGCCCCTGAAAACAACCCCGTATTTTCAACCGTCTATGTTGGTAATCTTGCACACGAGGTAAAATAGAAGAACTGAGACATTGTGTTGGTTGCATGGTTTGTACAATTGAGAGAAAAAAAAAATGTCCCTTAAATTGATGCCCCATCATTTGCAGCATGTTTATTTTTATCATCTATGCTGACATTTCCTGTTTTTCCTGTTTCGATGGCCAATTCGTCAGGCGACTCCAACTGAACTCCATCGCCAGTTTCATTCTCTTGGGGCTGGTGTCATTGAAGAAGTGCATGTAAGAGAGATAAAGGTTTTGGATTTGTAAGGTACCAGTACGACACACATGATCAAGCAGCCCTGGCCATGGAATCTATGCTGGCACCTGGCAACTTAATCGGGTGCCCATGGATAGCTGCAACATTACTCAATCAACAACTGTTTCCCAGAATCTGCCACAAGTTGGACATATAACTGTTTCCCATGAATGGATTATAAAATGATTAAAATGAATGATTGTGCACAGGTTCATAAATTGATTAAAATGAATAATTTAGCCTCAGTTGTTGAGAACTGAGGTTAAAAATTGAATTTAGCCTCAATTGATACTACTAGAGGTTAAATTCATCTTTAGCCTCAGTTAGCCAAACTAAGACTACAACTCCCGTGGCTAAAGGCTTTAGCCTCGGTTGTTAAGAATTGAGGTTAAAAATAGGTATAGCTGCAATTGGAGGCAACTGAGGCTAAAATTTGGATTTAGTCACGGTTGGAAACAATGGAGGCTAAAATTTTGATTTAGCCTCATTTCGAGACAATTGAAGTTAAACGAAAAAAGTTTTCTTTTAGCTTCACTTGAAGAACTGTTCACTCCCCAAGTATAGGGTTGTGATGTAGTAATAAACTCGATAAGATCTAGGTCGAACCCACAGGGGCTGAAACTTTGTACGTAATCTGAAATTAAATAGAACTAGACTAAGACAAAATCTAAATCGAATGAATTTGAGGAAATAATGGTGAAATATTAATCTAAAACTTAAATAATTCAAAGGTAGAGAACTAGGGTGCCAAGGATCCGCTCGTAGTAATTGGGAAGCTGCCTTGCATAATTCAACAACACAACTGGAATCAGAGTCCTATCTTATCCAGTTGGTAAGAAGAGATTTGTCCGATTGCTGAACTTCTCATGGGTCTAATCATCAATAGATAAGAATGGTGAAGATTTTAAAGTAATTCCGTCACTTAACCATTCTCAGGAGACTGGCAAAAAACAGTAATTTACTAATCTCACAGCCAATCATGAGAGAATTGTGAAATTTAGGTAGGGTTTCGTCACCCTACCATGCCCATGAGACGATGATGAATTACGGGTTTTATTAATTTCACAATTTCAATAATGGAAAACATAAAGCTATTGTAGATCCATTGTAATTTAAGTCACAACGAACCATGAAAAACTAAAAATATACTTTTATAATTAAATTAAAATTCACAAAAATTCATAAAAAATGAATTAAAGCAAGGCAACCATACTAATCACGCTACAAGCTTCACCTCTCAGCCCTAGCTAAGAGGTTTAGCCTAGCAACATGATGCTAAATCCCTTAAACAAAATAAAATAAACAAAAATAAAAAGAAAAAGAAAAAAACTATTCTACTCTCTGTCTCTCTGCTCCACGTCCAGCCCAAGCCAAGATTGGATCCCCTCTCTCTGTCATCTTTTTTCCTTTATAGCTATGAAAGGCGGTGGAGAAACGTTGGCTGGAGTCGGTTTGCATAGGTCGGTGATATTGCGTAAGGAGTTACGCACTCCTTTCGCAGAACGTGCGTAGCTACACTCAAGTCCCTATTTTGGTGCGACAGATCTTAGAAACTGACTTACGTCGGCTCAGAATTGTGGTGGCTGCCGGTCCCGATTTTCTGATTTGGCTTCATGGACGGGGTCGAGCCCACCTCCTCGAGGCTTTGGACGGTCAGGATCATCAGTCCGATCCTAACCATGATCGGCAAACGGCCCACAGCGACTGCGTTTTACGGACGCAGAGCCTGTTGCGTAAATCAATTGGCGCTGATGCTTGGTGGGGCCCATTATTGATTTCAACAGGAGAATCCAAGCCGTCCATTGCGTTCCTCTCGAAAAACTAAGTTGGAAAAGGGTATTTCTGTACGTCTTTTGATGCGGCCCATCGAATCTTTGCTTCCACCGTTAGTCTTGCGTTTTACGACGATCCACGTGCATACACGTGTATGGGGCCAAAAGGCCACCTAGGTGAGGGTCACACCTAGCCCAGAGACACAATGGACGGCACTGATCGTCAATTGGGATGATATGTGGGACCCACTAGCCAAAACCGGTGTCCTCCCGTCCGCTCGCCCGACGTTTCTTGATTTTTAAGAATAAGAGTCGGTTAGCGCATGCTGACCGACTTTTGGGAGATCCGGTGCATGGCCGGTGAAAGTGTACTATGTACACGCATGTGTACATGTGGGGTCCATTGTGATCTTTTTGAGAAATCCGCTCTGTCCATCCGTTTTTCCATCTCATTTTAACTGTGGGGACTGAAGTTGAAACGTATCCGGATAGCAGGTGGGCTCCAAATCAAGGTTTTAGGGGCTGATGTGTCCGTTGGGCCACTTTCACAAGGATCTAATGGCTCAAATTTGACGTGTACGGTTCATTTATAGTCCTCAAGCCACGTATGGAGTTTCGAGCCAAACGGATGGTGGAAACCTTGTGATCTTGCACTTTAAGCGTCTTTCGGGCCATTTGAGCTTCAATTCATTGATTTTCTTAGATCTCTGGTGTGCACGTCCGTCGATCTTGGTCCCCTGGGGTCTGTCCCTTGCCTTGGCATCATCAGAGCGTTAATTTCATGCTTTTAGCACCATGTTTCGGTCCAAGCTCCTAAACACACCTTGCATCACAAACACGATTATTTCATGCCGTTAAACAATACCATGTTCATAAATCTAGGCAATAACTAGGGTCTGATATACAATATTTGACCCTTAACAAGAACCGAGGCTATAAAAGCCGTTTTAGCCTTGGTTGCCAAAACTGATGTTAAAGCCTTTAACCACTGAGGTTCCATCCTCAGTTTGGATAATTGAGGCAAAATTGAGGTTAAAGACTTTAGTCTCAGTTTTTAACCTTTTTAGCCACAATTTTGAACTGAGGCTAAATGCTTATTTTCTTTTAGTGAGCTTACAAAACAAAGTAGGACGTCAAATACTATGCTTATTGCCAACAATGGTATTCTACTTTAAATTATAAAATAAATAATTTTTTTTATAATCATGATTATGATATATTAGTATCATAAATATAATCATTTAAGGTGTTACACTCCGAACTTGGAAACCCAGCGCATGAAATTCCCGATTGTCGAATCCGGCGCTAATAGCCTGTGTTGTATCCCATTTTCGTCTCCTGACACCTATATGCCAAATTTCGATCCTGGGATCCGATAAGGAGGATTTTCAATATAAAATTTTTTGTAAAGGAGAATAACCACAAGCATAACCAAGTTACAGAAACATCATCACCACATATCAACTAATAAAATCATTCGAGTACAATGCTAAAAGGGAAATACATATATGAAGCAAAAACTCCAAAGTTTTAGTACACACTCCTGTCTCAATGCTGTTGCGACCTAACATTATCTGCACGCAACGGTCGTGCATAAGCTTACAAGAAGCTTAGAGGGTGGTGTATGTGTGTGCAATACATGTGCCAAACATATAAATATCAGAGTAAACAGAAATACTGGCAAGTCCATAAATGCCATCTACCTTATCCAGGTAATGCAATGCAAGGACATAATAAGGCAAAGTCATATAATAAGGAAGCAATGTAGATCGGCTATGCAATGCAGAGACATAATAGGCCAAATATCATATACTAAGGAAGCAATGCAATATGCAAATCCTGATAAGTCTATGAATACCGTCAGTTATATCTAGGCTAGGCAATGCAAAAATATAGTAAACTAAATGTCTTATGCTGAGGGTGCAATTCAATATGCAATACAAAAGAAATGATAAAGCTGAAATGTGTAGTCGGGATAATAGTACGTGGTATCGCAAGTTCTGGGGTTCATCATAAGGGATTTCTATCCAAACCAGTCTCATACCTAAATTTTAATAGCTATAGACTTAATGTGGTAGACTCTTAATTTTAGGTTGGTCGCGCGCCCAACCAAAATCCTCGCCATTGCGAAGGTACACATAATGGTTTGGTTGTGTACCACTAGCCTGAGTGGATAGTGAATGAATGAATAAGTCAAATGCTGAGTACGCAACTCCTATTCAATAAGTCCACATATCAGTACCGTACATCTCTAGAATTATCACTGGGGTCTAGTACACTCCAAACTGGCTGCCGCCCCTCCCAGCCGAGCAGCCCAGCGAGTAGAAAAGACTTCACTACCCACCTGGCCAGTAGTCTACTAATATATACTTGGCTCATCGATAGCGGACCCATTCTCCGAGCTGGTCAAATTCAGCCTAGCTTTGCCCACTACCCTTGGGCAGATAAGGCCACATTCCTTTCCAACTGACCTCGATATAGTGGGAGACGCGGCCTACTAGTATTCGGCGAGCGCTCATATATCCACTCGATATAGATATTGAAGCATCTTCTGGTCACAGCGGTTTAGGAACTTTCACCCAAGGACATCAAACATGCCCAAGTGCTAAAACCAAACATTCTGGTTTCCCATCGGGCCATTCACAATATACCTGTGGAGGTCATAGCCCCGATGTCATCAGGGCGTAAAGTGATCATGTCACACAAAACATGAATCATACCATCTAATCATGCATCAAACCTGCGCATATCGTGCGATCATGTGGGGCAACTTCGTCTCATAAGGAGTCCCATAATTATCTCAGCCCAAAGGCATATGCTATAATCAATCATCCCTCATAACAGGCATACCAACGATGCGTATGAGCATATATCATGATGTTATACTAAGCATGTATCATGCAATCATGTGCATATAATACATAGCATATAAGGATTCATATGCATCATCAATATCATGGCCATTGTCCAATACTATCATTATACATGTCCTAGGCATTAGTTATCTATCATCAATAAGGTCATCCTTACATCCACCAACCTCATTTATTTATTATTATCCATGCATCAAGTAAAATATGATTATCTTATCCACATTATCATCATGATAATCAATACGTGCATTATTATTACTTGGATATCAAGCATGGTGGTCAACTAGCATGTTTTGTCATCACGCATACGAAATATCATCATCATTACCATCAGGATCATTTTCACTTCATGATTAACATGAACAATGTCATAAGTACTACAAATAATTACTCATCCATCATCAATGCATATGCTATAATTCACCACCCATTAAATCATCTATCATTTCAACCAACAACTCACCATCATCATTATCATGTTACCATACATGTATCATCGTCTCGCCCATCACTAGGTGTATCCTACTAGACTAAGCACACTAGCATGATTATCAAATATAAATAATAACCGACCTAAATACATAATGGGGTCCATAGAAGGATGACGGTTCTAATCCAAAACATCGAGATTAGATCTAAACGGTGGATATACTAACCTGATACCACAAATTCTTCCATCTACAACAAGGGGTGATGAAACACTCACCCATAGATAGTGGATAGTCTAGGTGTCATACTATATCAAGGATAGACCTCTTGGGGTGAGTTTAATGGGCATAAAACAAAGGCAGTCAAGAGGATGAGCCTAAGTACAGTAAGTGGGCTTCCTCACCCACTCTATCATGTAATAAGTGGGCTTTCCTATGGGGGGCCCGATATGAAAACAAGGTGGGCTTTGGTGCGGTCCATACATCTAGGACTATATGTCCTTGCCAAACGGATTGGGTAGCCCACTCATCATCTAAGTGGGCCTTGGGTTTGGTCACGGAGCTTGGTCAAACATGTGTATTTAGGTGGACCACATTTCCTATGGAAGGCCCGGTATGACCACAAGATGGGTCTCAAGGTTTGAGTAGTCCTACAAGGTATGGCGGGAAGCATCATTATCAATGGGGGCCCAATGGTTTGGGTTAGCCCAACAAGGTAAGGTGGAAATTAGTACATCATTGTGGGCCCAACGGTTTGGGATAGCCCAATAAGAAAATTGGGTGACATTAACATTAATAGGGGCCCAATGGTTTGGGAGGGCTCAATGGTTTGGGATAGCCTAATAAGGAAAAATGGGTATCATTGACATTAATGGGGGTCCAACGATTAGGGGTAACCTAATAAGAGAAGATGGAAATGGGCTTAATAATGGGCCCTAGGGAGGTTTACAAGGTGGACATTTAACCACCATTGCCTCCTAAAGTGTGGCCCACTATAGAAACTATCTTACAATGGGGCCCATGGCCCTTACAATAGCTAGAAAATAAATGGGCAGCATTCATGTTATCTCATACATCATGGTGGGTTTCAAGGGACGGCCCATGGTCTACATACATCAAGGTGGGCTACATGGGGCAGCCCATAGCCCAAAAAATAAATGGTCAGGGAAAACATACAACACATGCATGCTAGTGGGCCTCATGGGGCAGCCCATATACTCTATAAAATGGTTGGGCAGGGTGTATAACACATATATCATAGTGGGCTTACAAACAGCCCACAAAGTCCAACACAATAGATGGGTAGCTCATGCATTAAAATGGGCTCTAATGTTGGACGTCCAGCCCATCTGGGCCTGCTGGATGTCCAAAAATCTGGACTGTCTGGTCCTTAATCCATTCAGATGGAAGGTGGGCCTTACAAGGCACAAATGGGGCCCATGGTCTCAGAAAATAGATGCTTAGTTTGTATCCATTACACCTTCAACCTGGTGGGCCTCACAGCCTCATAATATACAACTACACAACAATATAGGGCCTTTGCTAGACGTCCAGCCCTCCTAACTTCCTGGGCCTGCTGGGGTCCGGTAGGTGGTCAATTTGGATGGAATACGTAGCTCACGGTGGCCCATATATATCAGAGTGGGCCCTACCAGATGAATGACATGAATTCAACACATATATCAGGGTGGGCCTGCCGCTGGACGGTCAGTCCAGCAGCGTCCCAGCCCTGCTGGACATCCCAAATGGATGGACGGTGGGCTAAACATTACATAAGGTGGGCCCCACTTGCAAACGTCCCACCAGAAGGTGGGCCCTGTCCAAGTGGCCACAAAAGGAGGAACGGCGTGGGTACAATACAAACATCAAAGTGGGTCCAGCAGCTTGGACGGCCAGCCCTGCTGGACGCTGGCCCTGCCTGGGCATTGGGCCTGCCTTTAGGTTGCGCCCAGGGACTGCTGGACATGGGGGAATGGATGGATGATGTGCGTGCATGCACATGCAGCAAGGTGGCATCCACATCAGTGGGCTACCCCTCCTCTAAAGATCAGGCTGATATTTATATTTTCCCATCGTCCAAGCCTGCTGGACGGTGCCAACATGCTAGACCGTCCAGCTCAGTTGGGCCCACACCAGTGTGGCCTCCCATGGTTAGAAGGTGTGGATTCAACCATACATCAAGGTAGGGTCCACACATCAGTGGGCCACTCCACTCCCATCAAAAATCAAGCTCAAATAGGGGACTTTGCTTCATCTAGATGGTCAGCAATGTGGGCCTGGAAACTGGGCAACAACATGCTGCTGCATGGTACAACCCACAAATTGTTGGACGGGTGGATATAGATCACATTGATCAAGGTAGGGTCCACCTGGATGGGCCACACAACATCTGAATCAAGTGGATATTTGTATTTTTCATTCATCAGGCCTGAGTGGTTGTCTAACCCATGCAGTCCCAAACAGCCAGCAATATGGGCTATGTCCAGCAACCTGGACAACAGGAACGTCACTGCTGCTGGACAGTCTGGATGTTGTGCACACATCAGGTGGGCCACAAAAAGATGGAAAAGAGAAGGATAGAGAGAAGGAACGAGAGAGACATGAGGCGGGAGAGCTCCGCCACTATAAGCTCCCCTAGAGCTCTACAATACATAAATCATGTGTGGTCCCAAAAACAGGTGGGCCTAAATCAGAAGATCATGTGGGGAATCCTATTCCCACCACAAAATCAAGGCCTAGATGGCCATTAACAAGTTGAATAATAAGAAAACATCATGATGGGGTCCATGGAGAATGGCCCCATCGTGGCACATGCATACATCTCAAAGTGGGCCATCGGCCACACCTAGAGACCAAGATGGGGTCCCCATGCAAGAAAATGAAAAGATCAACGTAAGGAGCACCCACCTCTCCTACTTCTTCCCTTGTATGCTCAAGCTTCTATGGAGCTCCTTCAATGGTGGAGATGGGATTTAGAAGGTTGGATTCAGTGGGATTTAGTTAGGAAGGGGGCTAGAAATGTTGGGTTTTTCTCTCCTTGCTTGGATGTCCAAGGCCTCTTTGGGTTGCAAATGAGGAAGATGGGAGAGAATGGGAGGGAGAGAGAGGTATATGCAAGTAATCATGAGTTTGTAAGGTCATCATTGCATTGTAAGGTCATCAATCATAATACTGCCATGCTTTGGTAATATGACATTCGGGAGGGCAAGAGCAACTGACTTCTCAACTTTTGTTGTCTCTCCATGGATTTACAGTTTCAATCCAGGCATCGAGCTGCTTGGATACCGTATTGAAGTTACAGTGCCTTTTATGGTTGGAGTTTGATAAAAGATGAGGAAGAAGTGGAGTTTATAACAAAGAAGAGGTCTGAAACTTACGAGGGCGGTATTCTTGACCTTATGTCTAGCGTAGATCTGTCATGGAACCAGTTAGCAGGTGAAATCCCACCTGAAATTGGACATCTAACTGCTACTCATGTATTGAACTTGTCCCACAATCAATTGAGTGGACCAATTCCTGAAACCTTCTCAAATCTAAAACAGATTGAGAGCTTGGACCTTTCTCCCAATAGATTGAGCGGGGAGATTCCTCCTCAACTAACTGAGCTCAACTTCTTATCTGTATTCAACGTCTCTCACAATAACTTATTCGGTAAGATAACAGACAGGATGAAGGGGCAGTTTGGCACCTTTGGAAAAACCAGCTACGAAGGCAATCCCCTACTCTATGGACCACCACTGAAGAGTTGCTTCTCCACTTCTCCGCTACCACCTTCAATGCCAACAATGTCAGGCGATGAGGATGATGGACATGACATAATCTTCTATGCATGCTTTTCGGTGTCATGTACTATGTCGTTCTTGCTTTTCATAGCACTTCTCTACATCAACCGCTATTGGAGAGGTCTATACTTCTATTTCGTTTATGCATGTATCTATTCATGCTACCATTTTGCTTTAGACAGCTACCATTTTGCTTTAGACAACGTTCAGGAGGTTTTCACCCGGCCACGTGCATGACCTTCAAGTCAGATCAGTTTTTCCCTGTAACTCTTATTGTAAGGCAATAATAATCATCTTTATCATGGCGTGACTTTTATTTCGACCCATGTTTCCATCTCTTCTTTGTTTGGTTGTGCAAGTGAACTGAAGTATGCGGTTGCACGAAAGGGGAGACTTACATAGATGCTTGCTAATGAGAGATCAGAATCATTCGTCAAATTTCCCAACCACACATGCCATGTGTGATCTTAATATTTCTTAAGGGAGTCCAGATCCACTTCAGGTGCTCTGCAGCATGCACCATGTGAAATCCAAGTCAGTCATTAGGCAGTCCCCACCACATTTGGAACCGATCACCAAAAGTAAAACAGATACATTCTTCCTTGTTTGGCCATTGTATATACACGATGAGGCTGTAAGATGTAATCTTGCTAATGTTTACGTGGGAAAAGGTCAGAACACTTCCCATGGTCCAAATTCAATACACGTTTGATGCCCACCTGGTGAGTGGACTTACAACATCTTTTCACCCTACCCATAGAATATTTCTTCCCTACTTGAGCTTGGACAAGCAGAGGCATGCTGGGTGATCAAGATAGTTGATGTAATAGGCCACAGCATGGATGGAAGACTCCACAAAATCTTTAAGATTAGAAGATCCTGACCGTCAACAACTCTATGGCCTCTTTCCCACATGGAAATTCAATCACGGCCTTTTTATATTTCTTGTTAACCATCTATTGCTTTTAGGGCACCCAGTGAAAAGAGCTAGAATTTTTTCACCAGTGGTAGTTTTTTCTTAATCCTTGATTCATGGCAGGGCCCATAAGTTCTGGATCAGTGAGAAATGGGCCTCACAATGGAAGGGGTACACCTTGGGCCTCACCAGTGAGAAACCAGCCTAAAAAACACTCCCACATGGAGTGCGGGATTTCCTTGGTCTGGAGGGACCCCTTCCTCATTGGTTCCTGAATACCCTTCCCAACAGAGTGCTAGACCACATTGTCCAGGGAGGCTTCTGCACTTCAGATTGTATGGACTCTTGCAAATGGCCTCTCAAACCATCAGGTAGTTTTTCAGTGAAATTGGCCTGGGAGATATGTAGAGAAGGAGGGCAGCGTATAAAGGGATGGGCCAAAGGGGTATGACACTCAAAAATGCCGCAGAAGATCTCCACATTCGTTTGGAGGCTTCTGCAAGGGACCATCCCAGTTGATGATAGAATACATGAAAAATGGGTTCTCTTAGATTCAAAATGTGTTTGTTGTGGGGAAGAATCAGATCAACGTCCTGGCATGGAATCGTTGAACCACTTGTTCGTCAGTGGCAGTCTGGCTGTGAAGTTTTGGCATAATTTCAGTGCTCTTTTTGGAATTGTCCTCTCTGCTCACCATTTGGTGTAGGAAAGAATGGGTCAATGGTGCTTGATGCACTCTCCGGGGTCAGCATAGCTGCGTTGCATGGGCTGACCTCGTGCCTTATTCTGTGGGAAATCTGGAAAGCTGGAAATGGCTTTAAATTTGTTGGCAAGCAGGTTCCTGATGCTGCACTGATTGCTCTCCTCAAGTGGTGGTTGGCGTGGGTCAGTACAGGGAACCCATCTCCCAGAAATCTATTGATAGTCAATCGGCTTATCCTCTGGGAGTTGGGGGTTACTCCTCCTTCCCCTGTAAGAAGAGAGTATGCTCTAGTGAAGTGGATTAGGCCAAAAGAGGGTTGGGCAAAATTGAACTTGGATGGGTCAGCTAGAGGGAACCCAGGGTTGTCTGAAGGCAGACGTATTTGTAGAGGGGCAAACCGCGACCTCCTTTTCTCGTTCTCTATAGGATATGGGGTGGGTTCCAACAACAGTGCTGAGCTTCAAGCGGTGTATGATGACCTCGCCATTTGTTTGAACCAAGGCCTATCTAAGGTGGTGGTTGAATCAGACTCGAAGTTTGTGGTAGACACTCTGAAATGCTGGTCCCAAATGGGTTGGAAATGGAGGTATTGATTAGCCATAGTAGTAGGCATGAAGAAGAGGGGGATTATTCGGTTTGTCCATGTCCTGGGAGAAGGAAATGGCCCGACAAATGGGCTGACACGTGTGGGAAGTGATCTTCAAGGGAGCCGTTTATTTAGGAAGGCCTTAAATCTCCCTCTCTCTAGTGTCTTTTTTTTTGTGTGTGTGTGTGTGTGTGTTAGATAAGGTGAGGCTGGATTCTATTAGAGAATCTAGCATGGGGAAGGAGGTGGCCCCGCTGTGGGTGCCTTGGTAAAGGGTTATGATAAGTTGCCTCGATTTCCTTTTTCTTCTGCGAAGGCAGCCTGAAGTGTCTTTGTCTTGTATAGTTCCTCCCATGAAATGGAGAAAATGTTTTTTTATTTTTTATTTTTTTAAAAGCCCCCAATCCAGCCCCAAGGGGCATTACTAAGGGTTAAAAATCCTTTAATCTCCTTTAAAAGAAAATCCTCTTATCTCCCATGGAATCTTTTCTTGACTCCTAAACAATCAATTAGGGCCCCGATGCCATTATTTTCGGTCGTGCGTGTGCGGACGTGCCAGAATTGAAATTGTGGCTTCAATTCAAGCCAAACAATGACCCCAAGCGCTAGGATCGTTGGACACGTAGTGTATGACCATGATTTAGTGAGATCGGTCACCTATTTAGCCACTTGCTCAATGTATAAAATTGGATCAGGTAATATTCAGATGGTGGGATTCATCTTCTAATGATGGGTTGCACCTTTGCCTTCTGTACGAAATGACTTTTCAAGATAGATAAATGAAAATGAGGAAGGATTCTTACAGTCTGTCATGAAGAACAGCTGCAAAAACACATTTTCGATTGATGAACTGAATCTAGCACATGGGCATATATAGACTCAAATTATAGCTAAAAGTTACCAGCTACTTGGTTACCGCTAAATATTATACTACAGAATGTAAACAACAGGCCAAAAAGTAAAAGATTACACTATGAAATGTAATTTGCTTGATAGAAAAAGTAAAATATTACACTATAGAATGTAAATTAACTGGTAAATTGAAAAATAGTTGAAAGATGGCTTTGGTTTATTTGAGTAGTTATGAAACGAATTTTCTTACTGAAATCATTAGCTATTTATAACCTTGATTTACTCATCTAGATCGTTCTCATGTTCTGACAGTTGCTACAATCATTCGCCACTACTTGGATTCCTTTGCTTCTTCTTTTGCCATCTATTATGTAGCCGCTTTCACATGATTGCTTCTTTGTCGTTCACTCAAGTAATGACACAACACGGTTTGATATGCTCCAGATACTATTATCAAGAAATCTTCTCCACACATATATGCATATCTTCGAATACACCATGTGGATATGTATTGATCACACGTAACTCCCCCTATTGGTTCTCTATGGGAGAATTATTGGTTCTCGATAGGAGAATGGCAATAATGGAGATGAACAATGGTGGGCCCTAAGAATGTTTTAACATTGAGAATCATTGTCCCCGCTTCTATTTGTGGTGTGGTCCACTTGAGCTTTCGATATGACTAATTTTTGGGATCATGATCTAAAATGATCTCCGAAAATGGATGAATAGTGTAGATATAATAAATATATCGTTGCGGGTCCCATGTTACTTTGATCTCCTTTGGACAGTTCATGCAACTCGGAGGAGCGTCAGCGCTAGTCTTCGCACCACATGTACCCACACCAGCCAGGTCGGTGGTGTGTGGTACACCAGCCAATCCGCGGAAATGGATTGGCTACTCCCCCTACCACCAGCCAATGGTCGGTGCTTTGTGGGCCCCACTATGATGTAAGTGTTTCATCCATGCCGTCCATCTATTTTTTGAGATTGTTTATGGTATGAGACCAAAAATGAGGTATATCCCAATCTCCATTAAAAACTTTTTGGGCGGCATAAAAGTTTTAGATCAAGCTGATCTTTATTGTTTTCCATTCATTTGGGTATGTATGACCTAATCAACAGATTCGATGTCAAATAAACAGTATAGTGGGCCTTACAAGGATTTTAATGGTGGATATCCATTCACTATTGTTTTCCCGTGGTGTGGTCCACCTGAGATTTATATCCCTCTCATTTTTGGGATCAAAATCTAAAACGATATGTGAAAATGGATGAACGGAATGGATGAAACACATACATCATGGTGGGGCCCACAGAGCACCGACCACCATCCACGGTGTTGCTAGCAGGGGAGTAACCAATCTGTTTCCATCATTCGCTTCCACTCATACGAGTAAAATGGGGACGCGGATTTACTTGGAAAGCATTTCAAAGGAAGTTCTTACACTGGAAACTTAGGTGTAGGGCTGTATATCGAGCCGAGTCGAGTCGAGGTGGGCCAAGCTTGGCTTGACTCATCCGTGCTTTCCTCGAGCTTAACCTCGAGCTTACCATTGGAGCTTGGCTTGTTTTCCAAAAATTTTGAGTCGAGCTCGAGGCAAGCTAGTGGATTGAGTCGAGGCGAGCTTACCTGGAGTCGAGTTGAGCCTGCTCCCAACCTGACCCAATTCTCACCCTACTCAACCCAACAACCCGACTCAATGTAGCCACCCGACCTAATTCACCTAACCCACACCGACACAACTCCCAAATCAAATATTCAATTAATAATATATATATATATATATATATATATATATATATATATATATATATATTCTCGTCGAGCGGAGCTCGAGCTCGAGATTCGAATTGAGCCGAGTTCGAGTTAAGTCGAGTCAAGATCTACTATGATCGAACTCGGCTTGTTTTCAAAACGAGCTGGGTCATTTGAAGCTTGGCTCGCCTCGAGTCGTCATCCAATTCGAGTCAAGTCGAGCTAGATTGAGCCAAAGCCGAGCAAGCTTTATGAGCTAACTTAGCTCGTGTACAAACCCACTTAGGTGGGGCTTTCCTAATATTTATTAGAAATCCCCACCATCCATCATATTTGTGAGCTCATTTTAGGACTTGAGAGAAAAATTGAGTAGGATCCAAGACTAAAATGGACCTCACTAATCCATGCCATTCATAACGTCATTCCTATAGTGATAAAATGAGAACACAAATATTGTACTAATTTAAAACTTATGTGGCTTCACGAATATTTCAACTGTGGACGTTCAATCCTCTCGTTTTCAGCTCACTTGAGTATCGGATCGTCTCATTTTTAGCCCAGTGTCTTGAAATGAACTTAAAAAAATAAAATAAAATAAAATAAATAGTCAGGGGTGGATTTCTCATAAACATCACGGTGGCCCCACCTTAGTTCTTAGCGCAGGAACTTTCTACGACTGGCTTTGGCAGGACATCCACGTCCGGGAAAAGGGAAACAGATTGGCTACTCCCCCTGCCACCAGCCATTGGTTAGTGTTCAGTGCTCTGTGGGCCTCACCATGATGTATTTGTTTCTTTCATTCCGTCCATCTATTATTATAGATCATTTTATGGTATGAAAAGAAAAATTAGGTACATGCAAATCTCAAGAGGAACACATTACAAGAAGTAGTGTTGAATGAACATCCACTACGCCAAAACTGCGAAAAAAGGACGGTCCAAAACCGTCTTAAATGACCAAAAAGGACGGTCATGGATCGTCGCAAGGGCCGTCAAATTTTGATGTGTCGTATTACTTAAAGGACGGTTGAAAACCGTCATTTTTATTAACGAAAAAAGGACGGTCATGGACCATCCTAAAAAAGGACGGTCGTAAACCGTCCTTAAAAAGGACGGTCTTGAACAGTCTCTTATGAGCCTTTACAGGACGGTTATGGACCGTCCTTAAAAAAGACTGTCGTAGACTGTCTGTAATGAGCCTTCAAAGGACGGCCATAGACCGTCCTTTAAAAGGACAGTCATGGACCGTCCTTAAAAAGGACTGTCATAGTCCGTCTCTTATGGGCCTTCAAAGGACGACCATAGACCGTCTTTTAAAAGGACGGTCATGGACCGTCCTTAAAAAGGACTGTCATGGTCCGTCTCTTATGGGCCTTCAAAGGACGGCCACAGACTGTCCTTTAAAAGGACGGTCATGGACCATCCTTAAAAAGGACTGTTATGGACCGTCTCTTATAAGAGGGTCAATATACACCTGTTACATTATCATATTCTTCCTGATATACACCTGTTATATAATATATTTCATCATATTCACATTCACATCCATCTAAACCTAAACTACGTAAATCCAGCATAAACTACATTCATCCAAACAAAAACTACATCCATCTAAACCCAAACTACATAAATCCAACATAAACTACATTCATTCAAACATAAACTACATCCATTCAAATACAAGCAATCTTATCCACATTGCATTCATCCACAGATAAATACATATAAGTTTAACATCATAAATTAAAAAAGAAAAAAAATCAGCAACAATTTTCTTTTTGTCTTTTACCTGAAAAAAAAAATTTAAACCAACAAAACTTTATAATTCAAAATCATGAAGAATTGCATAAACTTCTTCCAAAAAAGTGAGCACTTTTTAAAAATAAAACTGATCACTAAAATAGGTTTAGGTTTAGGTTTTAGGTTTTAGGTTTTAGGTATTAGGTTTTAGGTCATAGGTTATAAGTTTAGGTTATAGGTTATAGGTTAAGGTTTAGGTTATAGGTTTTGGTTTAGGTTTAGGTTAAGCTTTAGGCTTAGGTTATAGGTTTATGTTAAGGTTTAGGTTTTAGTTATAGGTTATAGTATATAGGTTATAGCTTTAGGGAATTGAGAATAGGTTAAGGTTACGGTTTAGGTTTAGGAAATCGGGTCCGAGTTCGGGATCGGGTTTAGGTTTGGGTTATCAAGTTTAGGTTTAAGTTTAGGTTAGGGAGTTAAGATTAGGATTAGGTGTAGGTTTAGGTTCAAGGATTTGAAAATACATTTCGATTTTAAGTTTAGGTTTAGGTTTTAGGCTTATGTTTAGGTTATAAGTGCAGGTAATAGGTTTAGGTTTATGTTAGGTTATAGGTTAACGTTTAGGTTTAGGAAATTGGGTTCGGGTTCGGGATCGGGTTGAGGTTTGGATTAGGGAGTTGAGATTAGGATTAGGTGTAGGTTTAGGTTTAGGTTAAGGCTTAGGTTTAGGTTTAGCTTATAAGCAATAGGTTTTAGGTTTATGTTTAAGTTATACGTTACAGGTTTAGGTATAGCTTTAGGCTTAGGTTTAGGTTACAGGATAAAGGTTTAGGGAATTGAGAATAGGTTAAGGTTTAGGTTTAGGAAATCGGGTTTGGGTTCGAGATCGGGTTTAGGTTTGGGTTTTTAAGTTTAGGTTTAGGTTTAGGTTAGGGAGTTGAGATTAGGATTAGGTGTAGGTTTAGGTTTAAGGATTCGAGAATACATTTAGGTTTTATGTTTAGGTTTAGGTTTAGGTTTAGGTTATAAGCTATAGGTTTAGGAAATTGAGAATAGGTTAAGGTTTAGGTTTAGGAAATCGGATTCGGGTTCGGGATCGGGTTTAGGTTTTGGTTTTCAAGTTTAGGTTTAGGTTTAGGTTAGGGAGTTGAGATTATGATTAGGTGTAGGTTTAGGTTTAGGGATTTGAGAATACATTAAGGTTTAGGTTTAGGAAATCGGGTTCGGGTTCGGGATCACGTTTAGGTTTGAGTTTTTAAGTTTAGGTTTAGGTTTAGGTTAGGGAGTTGAGATTAGGATTAGGTGTAGGTTTAGGTTTAGGGATTTGAGAATACATTTAGGTTTTAGGTTTATGTTTAGGTTATAGGTTATACATTTAGGTTAAGGTATAGGTTTAGGTTTCGGTTTAGGTTATAAGCAATGAGTTTAGGGAATTGAGAATAGGTTAAGGTTTAGGTTTAGGAAATCGGGTTAGGGTTCGGGATCGGGTTTAGGTTTGAGTTTTCAAGTTTAGGTTTAGGTTTAGGTTAGGGAGTTGAGATTAGGATTAGGTGTAGGTTTAGGTTTAGGAATTTGAGAATACATTTAGGTTTTAGGTTTATGTTTAGGTTATAGGTTATAGGTTTAGATTAAGGTATAGGTTTAGGTTATAAGCAATAGGTTTAGGGAATTGAGAATAGGTTAAGGTTTAGGTTTAGGAAATCGGGTTCGGGTTCGAGATCGGGTTTAGGTTTGGGTTTTTAAGTTTAGGTTTAGGTTTAGGTTAGGGAGTTGAGATTAGGATTAAGTGTAGGTTTAGGTTTAAGGATTCGAGAATACATTTAGGTTTTATGTTTATCTTTAGGTTTAGGTTTAGGTTATAAGCTATCGGTTTAGGAAATTGAGAATAGGTTAAGGTTTAGGTTTAGGAAATCGGATTCGTGTTCGGGATCGGGTTTAGGTTTTGGTTTTCAAGTTTAGGTTAAGGAGTTGAGATTAGGATTAGGTGTAGGTTTAGGTTTAGGGATTTGAGAATACACTAAGGTTTAGGTTTAGGAAATCGGGTTCGGGTTCGGGATCACGTTTAGGTTTGAGTTTTTAAGTTTAGGTTTAGGTTTAGGTTAGGGAGTTGAGATTAGGATTAGGTGTAGGTTTAGGTTTAGGGATTTGAGAATACATTTAGGTTTTAGGTTTATGTTTAGGTTATAAGTTATACATTTAGGTTAAGGTATAGGTTTAGGTTTCGGTTTAGGTTATAAGTAATGGCTTTAGGGAATTGAGTATAGGTTAAGGTTTAGGTTTAGGAAATCGGGTTAGGGTTCGGGATCGGGTTTAGGTTTGAGTTTTCAAGTTTAGGTTTAGGTTTAGGAATTTGAGAATACATTTAGGTTTTAGGTTTATGTTTAGGTTATAGGTTTAGGTTAAGGTATAGGTTTAGGTTATAAGCAATAGGTTTAGGGAATTGAGAATAGGTTAAGGTTTAGGTTTAGGAAATCGAGTTCGGGTTCGGGATAGGGTTTAGGTTTTAGTTTTCACGTTTAGGTTTAGATTTAGGTTAGGGAGTTGAGATTAGGATTAGGTGTAGGTTTAAGTTTAGGAATTTGAGAATACATTAATGTTTAGGTTTAGGAAATCGATTTTGGCTTCGGGATCGGGTTTAGGTTTGAGTTTTCAAGTTTAGGTTAGGGAGTTGAGATTAGGATTAGGTGTAGGTTTGGGTTTAGGGATTTGAGAATACATTTAGGTTTTAAGTTTATGTTTAGGTTATAGGTTATAGGTTTAGGTTTAAGTTTAGGTTTAGGTATAGGTTTAGGTTTCGGTTTAGGTTATAAGCAATAGGTTTAGGGAATTGAGAATAGGTTAAGGTTTAGGTTTAGGTTTAGAAAATCGGGTTCGGGTTCGGGATCGGGTTTAGGTTTGGGTTATCAAGTTTAGGTTTAGGTTTAGGTTAGGGAGTTTAGATTAGGATTAGGTGTAGGTTTAGGTTTAGGGATTTGAGAATACATTTTTAGGTTTTAGGTTTATGTTTAGGTTTAGGTTTAGGTTTAGGTTTAGGTTTAGGTTTCGGTTTAGGTTATAAGCAATAGGTTTAGGGAATTGAGAATAGTATAAAGTTTACGTTTAGGAAATCGGGTTCGGGTTCGAGATTGGGTTTAGGTTTGAATTTTCAAGTTTAGGTTTAGGTTTAGGTTAGGGAGTTGAGATTAGGATTAGGTATAGGTTTAGGTTTGGGGATTTGAGAATACATTTAGGTTTTAGGTTTAGGTTTAGGTTATAGGTTATAGGTTTAGGTTAAGGCTATAGGTTATAGGTTTAGGTTAAGGTTTAGGTTTAGGTTTAAGGATTTGAGAATACATTTAGGTTTTAAGTTTAGGTTATAGGTTACAGGTTTAGGTCTAGGTTTAGGTTTATGCTATAAGTTATAGGTTTAGGTTAAGGTTTAGGTTTAGGAAATCGGGTTCATGTTTGGGATCGGGTTTAGGTTTTAGTTTTCAAGTTTAGGTTTAGGTTTAGGTTAGGGAGTTGAGATTAGGATTAGGTGTAGGTTTAAGTTTAGGGATTTGAGAATACATTTAGGTTTTAATTTATATTTAGGTTATAGGTTACAGGTTTAGGTTAAGGCTATAGGTTATAGGTTTAGGTTAAGGCTTATGTTTAGGTTTAAGTTTAGGTTATAAGCTATAGGTTTAGGGAATTGAGAATAGGTTATGGTTTAGGTTTAGGAAATCAGGTTCGGGTTCGGGATCAAGTTTAGGTTTTGGTTTTTTCAAGTTTAGGTTTAGGTTTAGATTAGGGAATTGAGATTAGGTTTAGGTTTAGGGATTTGAGAATACATTTAGGTTTTAGGTTTATATTTAGGTTATAGGTTACAGGTTTAGGTTAAGGCTATAGGTTTTAGATTTAGGTTTAAGGATTTGAGAATACATTTAGGTTTTGGGTTTAAGTTTAGGTTATAGGTTAGAGGTTTAGGTTTAGGTTTAGGTTTATGTTATAGGTTATAGGTTTAGGTTAAGGTTTATGTTTAAGTTTAGATTTTAAGCTATAGGTTTAGGGAATTGAGAATAGGTTAATGTTTAGGTTTAGGAAATCGGGTTCGGGTTCGGGTTCGGGATCGGGTTTAAGTTTAAGTTTTCAAGTTTAGGTTTAGGTTTAGGTTAGGGAGTTGAGATTAGGATTATGTGTAGGTTTTGGTTTAAGGATTCGAGAATACATTTAGGTTTTATATTTAGGTTTAGGTTTAGGTTTAGGTTATAAGCTATAGGTTTAGAAAATTGTGAATAGGTTAAGGTTTAGGTTTAGGAAATCGGGTTCGGGTTCGGGATCGGGTTTAGGTTTTGGTTTTCAACTTTAGGTTTAGGTTTAGGTTAGGGAGTTGAGATTAGGATTAGGTGTAGGTTTAAGTTTAGGGATTTGAGAATACATTAAGGTTTAGGTTTAGGAAATCGGGTTCGGATTCGGGATCACGTTTAGGTTTGAGTTTTTAAGTTTAGGTTTAGGTTTAGGTTAGGGAGTTGAGAATACATTTAGGTTTTAGGTTTATGTTTAGCTTATCGGTTATAGATTTAGGTTAAGGTATAGGTTTAGGTTTCGGTTTAGGTTATAAGTAATGGGTTTAGCGAATTGAGAATAGGTTAAGGTTTAGGTTTAGGTATAGGTTTAGGTTTCGATTTAGGTTATGAGCAATAGGTTTAGGGAATTGAGAATAGTATAAGGTTTACGTTTAGGAAATCGGGTTCGGGTTCGGGATCGGGTTTAGGTTTGAATTTTCAAGTTTAGGTTTAGGTTTAGGTTAGGGAGTTGAGATTAGGATTAGGTATAGGTTTAGGTTTAGGGATTTGAGAATACATTTAGGTTTTAAGTTTAGGTTTAGGTTATAGGTTATAGGTTTAGGTTAAGGCTATAGGTTATAGGTTTAGGTTAAGGTTTAGGTTTAGGTTTAAGGATTTGAGAATACATTTAGGTTTTAGGTTTAGGTTATAGGTTACAGGTTTAGGTTTATGCTATAGGTTATAGGTTTAGGTTAAGGTTTAGGTTTAGGAAATCGGGTTCGGGTTCGGGATCGGGTTTAGGTTTTAGTTTTCAAGTTTAGGTTTAGGTTTA
The DNA here is from genome assembly GCF_029962835.1 of Magnolia sinica. NCBI lineage: Eukaryota > Viridiplantae > Streptophyta > Magnoliopsida > Magnoliales > Magnoliaceae > Magnolia > Magnolia sinica. The sequence goes on from NC_080584.1 coordinate 61,166,361, forward strand.
GGTTAGGGAGTTGAGATTAGGATTAGGTGTAGGTTTAAGTTTAGGGATTTGAGAATACATTTAGGTTTTAGGTTTATATTTAGGTTATAGGTTAGAGGTTTAGGTTAAGGCTATAGGTTATAGGTTTAGGTTAAGGTTTATGTTTAAGTTCAAGTTTAGGTTATAAGCTATAGGTTTAGGGAATTGAGAATAGGTTAAGGTTTAGGTTTAGGAAATCAGGTTCGGGTTCGGGATCAGGTTTAGGTTTTGGTTTTCAAGTTTAGGTTTAGGTTTAGATTAGGGAATTGAGATTAGGATTAGGTGTAAGTTTAGGTTTAGGGATTTGAGAATACATTTTGGTTTTAGGTTTATATTTAGGTTATAGGTTACAGGTTTAGGTTAAGGCTATAGGTTATAGGTTTAGGTTAAGGTTTAGATTTAGGTTTAAGAATTTGAGAATACATTTAGGTTTTGGGTTTAGGTTTAGGTTATAGGTTACAGGTTTAGGTTTAGGTTTAGGTTTATGCTATAGGTTATAGGTTTAGGTTAAGGTTTAGGTTAAGGTTTAGGTTTAAGTTTAGGTTTTAAGCTATAGGTTTAGGGAATTGAGAATAGGTTAAGGTTTAGGTTTAGGAAATCGGGTTCGGGTTCGGGATCGGGTTTAGGTTTGAGTTTTCAAGTTTAGGTTTAGGTTTAGGTTAGGGAGTTAAGATTAGGATTAGGTGTAGGTTTAGGTTTAAGGATTCGAGAATACATTTAGGTTTTATGTTTAGGTTTAGGTTTAGGTTTAGGTTATAAGCTATAGGTTTAGGAAATTGTGAATAGGTTAAGGTTTAGGTTTAGGAAATTGGGTTCGGGTTCGGGATCGGGTTTAGGTTTTGGTTTTCAAGTTTAGGTTTAGGTTTAAGTTAGGGAGATGAGATTAGGATTAAGTATAGGTTTAGGTTTAGGAATTTGAGAATACTTTAAGGTTTAGGTTTAGGAAATCGGGTTCGGGTTCGGGATCACGTTTAGGTTTGAGTTTTTAAGTTTAGGTTTAGGTTTAGGTTAGGGAGTTGAAAATACATTTAGGTTTTAGGTTTATGTTTATGTTATAGGTTATAGATTTAGGTTAATGTATAGGTTTAGGTTATAAGCAATAGGTTTAGGGAATTGAGAATAGGTTAAGGTTTAGGTTTAGAAAATCGGGTTCGGGTTCAGGATCGGGTTTTGGTTTGGGTTATCCAGTTTAGGTTTAGGTTTTGGTTAGGGAGTTTAGATTAGGATTAGGTGTAGGTTTAGGTTTAGGGATTTGAGAATACATTTTTAGGTTTTAGGTTTATGTTTAGGTTATAGATTATAGGTTTAGGTTTAGGTATAGGTTTAGGTTTCGGTTTAGGTTATAAGCAATAGGTTTAGGGAATTGAGAATAGTATAAGGTTTACGTTTAGGAAATCGGGTTCGGGTTCGGGATCGGGTTTAGGTTTTAGTTTTCAAGTTTGGGTTTAGGTTTAGGTTAGGGAGTTGAGATTAGGATTAAGTATTGGTTTAAGTTTAGGGATTTGAGAATACATTTAGGTTATAGGTTTATATTTAAGTTATAGGTTACAGGTTTAGGTTAAGGCTATAGGTTATAGGTTTAGGTTAAGGTTTATGTTTAGGTTTAAGTTTAGGTTATAAGCTATAGGTTTAGGGAATTGAGAATAGGTTAAGGTTTAGGTTTAGGAAATCAAGTTCGGGTTCGGGATCAGGCTTAGGTTTTGGTTTTCAAGTTTAGGTTTAGGTTTAGATTAGGGAGTTGAGATTAGGATTAGGTGTAGGTTTAGGTTTAGGGATTTGAGAATACATTTAGGTTTTAGGTTTATATTTAGGTTATAGGTTACAGGTTTAGGTTAAGGCTATAGGTTATAGGTTTAGGTTAAGGTTTAGATTTAGGTTCAAGGATTTGAGAATACATTTAGGTTTTGGGTTTAGGTTTAGGTTATAGGTTACAGGTTTAGGTTTATGCTATAGGTTATAGGTTTAGGTTAAGGTTTAGGTTAAGGTTTAGGTTTAAGTTTAGGTTTTAAGCTATAGGTTTAGGGAATTGAGAATAGGTTAAGGTTTAGGTTTAGGAAATTGGGTTCGGGTTCGGGTTCGTGATCAGGTTTAAGTTTGAGTTTTCAAGTTTAGGTTTAGGTTTAGGTTAGGGAGTTGAGATTAGGATTAGGTGTAGGTTTAGGTTTTGGGATTTAAGAATACATTTAGGTTTTAGGTTTATATTTAGGTTATAGGTTATAGGTTTATGTTAAGGCTATAGGTTATAGGTTTAGGTTAAGGTTTAGGTTAAGGTTTAGATTTAGGTTTAAGGATTTGAGAATACATTTAGGTTTTAGGCTTAGGTTTAGGTTTTAGGTTACAGGTTTAGGTTTAGGTTTATATTTAGGTTATAGGTTATAGGTTTAGGTTAAGGTTTAAGTTAAGGTTTAGGTTTAGGTTTAAGTTTAGGTTATAAGCTATAGGTTTAGGGAATTGAGAATAGGTTAAGGTTTAGGTTTAGGAAATCGAGTTCGGGTTCGAGTTCGGGATCGGGTTTAGGTTTGAGTTTTCAAGTTTAGGTTTAGGTTTAGGTTAGGGAGTTGAGATTAGGATTAGGTATAGGTTTAGGTTTAGGGATTTGAGAATACATTTAGGTTTTAGGTTTAGGTTTAGGTTATAGGTTACATGTTTAGGTTAAGGCTATAGGTTATAGGTTTAGGTTAAGTTTTAGGTTAAGGACTGGGTTTAGGTTTAAGGATTTGAGAATACATTTAGGTTTTAGGTTTAGGTTTAGGTTATAGGTTACAGGTTAGAGGTTTAGGTTTAGGTTTAGGTTTATGCTATAGGTTATAGGTTTAGGTTAAGGTTTAGGTTAAGTTTTACGTTTAGGTTTAAGTTTAGGTTATAAGCTATAGGTTTAGAGAATTGAGAATTGGTTAAAGTTTAGGTTTAGGAAATCGGGTTCGGGTTCGGGATCAGTTTTAGGTTTGAGTTTTTAAGTTTAGGTTTAGATTTAGGTTAGGGAGTTGAGATTAGGATTAGGTATAGGTTTAGGTTTAGGGATTTGAAAATACATTTAGGTTTTAGGTTTAGGTTTAGGTTATAGGTTACGGGTTTAGGTTAAGGCTATAGGTTAAGGTTTAGGTTAAGGTTTGGGTTAGGTTATAGGTTAAGGTTTAGGGATTTGAGTTTAGGCTATAGGTTTAGGTTTAGGTCTAGGTTTAGGTTTAGGGGATTGAGTTTAGGTTATAGGTTTAGGGAAGGGTTAGGTTTAGGTTATAGGTTTTGGGATTTGAGAATAGTTTTAGGTTATAAGTATAGGTTTAGGTTAGGTTATAAGTTAAGGTTTAGGGATTTGAGTTTTGGTAATAGGATTAGGTTTAGGTTTAGGTTTTGGAATTTGAGTTTAGGTTATAGGTTTAGGTTTATGTTTTAGGTTTAGATTTAGGTTTAGGTTTGGGTTTTGGGATTTTGTTTTGATTATATGTTTTGATTTAGGTTATAGATTTTAGGTTTAGGTTTTAGGTTTTGGTTTTAGGTTTAGGTTTGGTTTAGGTTATAGGTTTTGATTTAGGTTATAGGTTAACGGTTTAGGTTATAGGTTTTTGGATTTGAGAATGGGTTCGGGTTTAGGCTATAGGTTTTGGCTTTGGTTTAGGTTATAGGTTTTGGTTTAGGTTATAGGTTATAGGTTTAGGTTTAGGTTTAGATTATAGGTTATAGGATTTGAGAATGCGTTCGGGTTTAGGATATAGGTTTTGGTTTTGGTTATATGTTTTGATTTAGGTTTAGGTTATAGGTTTAAGTTTTAGGTTTATGTTATAGGTTTAGGTTTAGGTTAAGGTTATAGGTATAGGTTAAGGTTTAGGTTTAAGTTTAGGTTATAAGATATAAGTTTAGGGAATTGAGAATAGGTTAAGGTTAAGGTTTAGGTTCGGGTTCGGGATTGGGTTTATGTTTGGGTTTTCAAGTTTAGGTATAGGTTTAGGTTAGGGAGTTAAGATTAGGATTAAGTGTAGGTTTAGGTTTAAGGATTTGAGAATACATTTAGATTTTAGGTTTAGGTTTAGGTTTAGGTTTTAACTTTTATGTTAAGGTTTAGGTTTAGGTTAAGGTTGAGGTTTAGGTTATAGGTTAAGGTTTTAGGTCATAGGTTTTGGTTTAGGTTAAGGGTATGGTACCTGCAAATACAGATATAAACACGGCCATCCGACCAAATGGCCAGGCCCTTCCAATGCTGTCCATAAAAACTGGACAGCTTCATCATGGTCATAATAGCGGTTCCCTCTTTCCAGGGAACCCTGCTCTTCCGAATAGCTCCGACGCACATCCGGATTTGCTCCATTAATTTCGATCAAATACATAAACACGGCATGTCCAAATGGTCAGGCCCCTCCAATACTGTCCATAGGAAATGGACAGCTTTATCATGGTCATAACAGCAGTTCCCACCTTCTATGGACCCTCGCTCAACATCCGGATAGCTCCGACGCACATCCGGGTTTGCTCCATCAATTTCGAGTTAATACATAAACATGGCCTGTCCAAATGGTCATGCCACTCCAATGTTGTCCATAGGAAATGGACAGCTTCATCATAGTCATAACAGCGGTTCCCACCTTCCAGGGACCCCCGCTCAACATCCGGATAGCTTCGACGCACATCCGGGTCTGCTCGATCAATTTCGATCTAATACATTTAAAAACAACATAATTATATCTAAAAGCATTTGGATACCTGGGGAAGGCCTCCCATATTCGTATTGTTGGTACTCATCCCTTTGTCCACAAGCCATAATCGACCAACACTTTCTATTGCTACCTGTACTCTGAAACCAACACAAATATAACTGGGAAACAATATAAGGAATAATAAAAAATGAATTTACCTACGCACATCATTAAATGTTTCCCTATAAGGAGATGATAGTATATCTTTGATAGCCACAACCTGTATGACAGAGAAAAATGCAACCGATACAGTCTGTTACAATTCAAAGGAGAAAAAAGATTTGTGGCTGCACCGATATTCTAGTACATTACGAACGACTGCCTACGTACCCAAAAAGTCAGATTGGGATCAAGCCACTACGTAGTTCTTTTTAATTAACCAAGTAACTAAAGGTCATAAATTTCATATCTAACAAAGTATCATTGAACGTCGTCTCAAATCGTTTCTGGTTGGTGCATTTAAAAAAATTCAAATACACAATCAATGTATATTCTTGTTACATCTCCTACTGCAACAAGAGATAACGTTCTATCAATACTTCAGTTACATTTGAAATTGTATGGAACAACCATAACAGGCTAGCAACTATATGAGATGCTCATATGCCCAAAGGGGTTGAATCCGTCTGTTGCAAGTCCCAACCGAACGTTACGTGGATCCGCAACAAAATCACTAAATTTTCTATCTACAAACTTCCACATAGAAGAATCCACAGGATGACGCATGTACGAGTCATTTTTAGCCCCCTTTGAATGCCACAACATATTCTCTGCAATCCATGATATGCTATAAAGTCTTTTTAACCTTGGTGTTAATGGGAAGTATCTTAACACCTTCCATGGTACATGTGAGACTCTTGATCTTACAACACTATTCACTTTCCATCTGCTTGCTTTACATGTAGGACAACTTTCCTTATTAGCATGCTCCTTCCAGTACAGAATACAATCGTTACGACATGCATGTATCACCTCATAGTTCATACCCAATGAACTGATCAATCTCTTTGCATTATAGGTACTATCTGGCAAAGAGTTCTCACTTGGCAAAATCTTCTTGAGCAGTTGCAGCAAACTCGTAAAACTATTATCTGACCACTGATATCTAGCCTTCATGCTCATCAACTCAACTGTCACTGACAACTTTGTATACTCACGTTTACACGATGGATATAGGGGTTGTACCGCATCCTCCCTTAATTTATTGTACTGAGTATCATTGTCTATGTCATCTTGAGGCTGACTACCATGTTCCTCATTGACCTCATTCATACATGCATCTAAGTCATCGGGTTGAACACGACCAAAAGTATCATTAACCAAATCAACCATTCTGGGCAATAGCTCTTCATTACAATCAATGGCAGATGTACTAGGAGCCTTGGCATTGACACCCATATTGGGAAGTTGTTCTCCATGAAAAATCCAAGTTGTGTATGTCTGATCTATACCATTCATAATCAAATGCTCAGAAACTGTACTTAGTAATTTCTTCCCACGCACATTACGACATCTAGCACAAGGACAACTATACCAATCAACACCTCTCGAATTCCTTTTCGCAAAAATAATAAACGATTCAACGCCTTTAATGTACTCATCACTCAATATATCTTTCGTCATCCGATTCTTGCTCAGGGGCATCAAATCCATTTCTGATATCACGTGCATGTAGCATATAAAAAGTGAGATACAATAAAAAAGAGACTTTTCATAAACTGTCAAAACATGTCACACATGTGGTCACCAATCACAAAAAAATATAGATCTATATATATCCACAAATATATGCACATGATTAGGTGTAGGTTTTAGGTTTTAGGTTTTAGGTTATAGGTTATAGGTTATAGCTTTAGGGAACTGAGGATAAGTTAAGGTTTAGGTTTAGGAAATCGGGTTTGGGTTTGGGGTTGGGTTTAGGTTTGGGATCATGCATACATACATAAATGCATACAAACATGCATGTGATACATCCATCCATCCATGCATGCATACATACATAAATGCATACAAACATGCATGTGATACATCCATCCATCCATGCATGCATACATACATAAACACATGCATGATGACCCATCCATCCATGATCTAACAATCCATCCATCTATCCATGAATGCATACACACATACACACACAGGCGTGATGATCCATCCATCCAGTCTTCCATCCATGCATGCATACATACATGCATATACACACACATAAATCCATCCATGCATGTATGCATGCATACACACATGCATAATCTGTCCATCCATGCATGCATGCATACGTTTCATCCATCCATGTGCACATGCATGCTTATACACACATACATACATATGTTTTATCATAAAACCATACATGATGCATCCATACAAAAAAAAAAAAATCAAATGAAATTATTTTTTTACAAACAGATTTTTTTAATATTATTATAAACAAAAACAGATTTTTTTCATATTATTATAAACAACTGTAAATGATTTACAGTTAACCCCAACAAAGAGTTTGAATTTCATTTGATAATACAATTGATAGCAAAGATGTAAATGATTTATAAAATGATCTGTAAAAATGTTTAGGATGCAATAAATTGCAGTCCAACTAGTTGGACTTGAGACTTCTTAATTCTAAATATTTAAGATGCATTAGATACTTTAGTATCTTTGGTTTTTCTCAATCCTTCTGTCATCCTCTGTCTCTACAACTTGAAAGTATTTGGCCCATTCATCAGGTGTAACCTGCTGAGAACATGCCTTGGAAAAAAAAATGAAGAACGCTGGTCTACTATCAGGTGGGATCCACATGTATGAGAAAAATAGATGTGAGCAAGATGGTTCATTGAGTGCTATCCTTTCTAAAGTGGGCCACATGAAAATCCAAACATACAACCCACATGTGTTCTTTCAGTGCCTTCTTTTATTATCCTCGATGAAGTAATCTTTTTGTGGGGCCCGTTTGGATGAACCACAAATTTCAATCCATTGGCCTTATCGTGGGAATGGATTTTTTTTCCTCCCAATGTGCTTTTGGTTGGAGTGACGCGGAGTAGAAATCAAATTCCACAGATTGTGATTTTCTATCAATTTTGATAAAAAACGACTATACGAGAAGAAATCAATTTTATCCACTACATCAGATCTTCACTTATACGAGAAGAAACCAAATTCCACTACATCAAATCTTCACTTATACGAGAAGAAATCAATTTTCTGATACATGGATTTTAAAGGATTTTAGATGTGGAATGGTGCTGCAGCTGGAGTTCTTTGCATTGCTCAAATGTTGTTAGCTTACCTTAGCTTTTTGAATACATGCTCAAATGCTTTAATTTTCATGATGCATACAGGCTCAAGTGGAATGCTCAGTTCTTGATACTTTGTCTGAGATAGATGGACTCCACATTCAATGCTTAAGAAAGGTATTGGTCTGTTCATTTTAAAACGTTTACGTGAGATACAAAATACATAAGTGATTTGTATATGTGGGTTCTAGTTGCATGCAGTGGGCTGTTGTATAAATACCGGTTGGTTATTCCTATTCGTCAGATTAATGGCCTTAAAACGAGCAGTTAAATAAAATGGCATTGGATGACATTCAGTGGGAAAATGTTAGGCAGCTAGGATTGTCCTATCAGTTTGATTTTTTTCAACCATTAGTTGTCATTTTGTCCCATGAGATGGACAGTTTGCACACTGTTGGAACCTTCCTAAGGTCTAACATGAAGTATATTTTGATCATATTATGCAGATAGCTGTATCTCTACAATGTTGATGATGCAGTTCTTTCTGCTTTTGGGATGATTCTTCTCTCTCTCTCTCTCTCTCTCTCTCTCTCTCTCTCTCCAGAAAAATCTTTTGCTTGAACTGAAAACAAGGTCTAAAAACGTGGGGTCATGAACAGATAAAAGCCCCTCATTTTTTCATTTTCTTTCTTCTTTTTCTTTTAGCTTTGCTTTTTCTAAAGATAAAGGTAGGAACCATTTTGAAAATGGGGAAAAAAAAATGAAGAGCCGGCACTTACAGAAAATTACAATAAAATCATCATGTGACATTCCATGGTGAAGCAAGATAATAGAAATGATGGACTATAACAGTATCTTGTGCGCTCGACAATATAGCTATAACCGTAAGAATGTTCAATTCCCACTTTTTCCTATGGTGGGCCCACTTGAGAACTGGATATGCTTCCATTTAGGCTCATGCCATAAAATGAGTTGAAAAATAGATGGCAGAGACCAGCAATCCTCATTTTATCCAAAGCTCAGCTGGACCACACACAGGAAAGAGTGGGGATTATGACATCCACCGTTGAGACTTTCATAGGGCCCACAGCGATGTTTATTTATCACCCAACTTGTTCATAAGCTGACACAGACAGGGAAAACACAAATATTAGCTTGATTCGAAACTTCTGCTGCCCTAAGAAGTTTTCAACAGTGAGTCTTCGATTCCCACTGTTTCCTGTGGTGGGCCCACTTGAGCACTGGATATGCTTCCATTTAGGCTCATGCCATAAAATGAGTTGAAAAATAGATAGCCTGCATGGATAAGACACACACATCGCAGTGGCCCCATAGAGTTTACTCGGATGCTTGAGTTGCAAAGTATGCAATCCACCTTCTCCCGCAGAGACATTTCATCAAACACATGTTGTGCACACCTTAAACATTAACAACAAATGAGTACCTAGCCGGGGAAGAGATGAAGGGCAGGGGCTGCTGGCCGCACGAGATCCGGAGATGATGCAAGTGAGGAAGAGAGAGAGAGAGAGAGAGAGAGAGAGAGAGAGAGTCGGGGTGGGAAGAAGCTGGGACTGGGACGGAGAGAGAGAGAGTGGCGCGGGTTTAGGAGAGAGACCGGGACGGCGAGAGAGAGAGAGAGGCCGTCCGGCGAGAGAGAGAGAGACCGGGACAGCGAGAGAAACAGAGAGAGAGAGAGAGAGAGAGAGAGAGGCGCTAGGACGCGCATGGGCTATTGAAATGGGGAGAGGGTTGGGCACGCGACTCTGTTTTGAGCGCGCGCCCAAATTTGGGGATGGGGACAGTGGCTGGTGGTCGATGCTTTGTGGGCCCCACCATGATGTAAATGTTTCATCCATTTGGTTCATCCATTTTTATAGATCATTTTAGTGCTTGATGCAAAAAATGATAGGGATATAAATCCTAGGTGGGCCCACCACAGGACAAAATTAATGAATGGATATTCACAATTAAAATCCTCCTAAGGCCCATTGTATTGTTTATTTGACATCCAATCTATTTAGTTGGTCATAAAGACTCAGATGAAGGGAAAAAAAATATTAGCTTGATCCAAAATTGTTATGGCCCCCAAAACATTTTTAATGGTCAAAATTCATTCAACACTATTTCCTGTAATGTGGTCCACTTGAGATTGAGATATAAGTCATTTTTTATCATCTCATAAAATGATATATATAACAAATAGATGGACGGCATGGATGATACACATACATCATGGTGGGCCCTATAGAGCACCGACCACCAGCCATTGGCCGGTGTCGGGGGGAGTAGCCAATCTGTTCCCCACCATAGCAAATACATGTGATTTTGATCTCCATGTTTCCTACCATATGGTCCACTTTAGCCTTTAATCTAGATGATTTTTGGTTTCATGCCCTATAATAATATTTTAAAATATATAGACGGCTTAGATAAGACATTTTTAGGCCCTATAGGGCCCTTATATACCCTAAGCATCTTATGGGGCCCACTATGATTTATTCAATTTATCCTCTCCATCCATCCATTTTAACATATAATTTTATTACGTAAGGTCAAAATTGAAGCCTATAAAAATTTGAAGTGGACCACATCATAGGAAACAGTATAAATCGTACCATTAAAATAATTTGGGAGGCCACTGAAGTTTTGGATCAAGTTGATATTTTAGTTTTCCCTTCATCCATGTATTTGTGATCTATTGAACAGGTTGGATGACAAATCAAAATCACTGTAGGCCATAGGAAGATTTCAACGGTGGAAATCATTATTCCCACTGTTTTTGTGGTATGGTCCACTTGAGCTTTAGATATACTTTGATTGTGGACTCAACCACTAAGGGCCTGTTTGGATGGGTGGATTGGAAGGGATTGAATGGTTTTAGGGTGGATGGGATGGATTTCAAGGTAACGATGGCGTTGTCAATGGATTGTCTTAAGATCCATGGAATTGCTATATTCCCCCGGATTGCTATATATTAAGTTTGTTTGGCACACTTGCCCAATCCCAGGATTAAACCTTCCCATCCCTTCCAATCCCTTGAACCAAACATGCCCCAGGCAAGTTTGACTGGATTAGGGTGGATTGGATGGGATTTAAAGGTAATGATGGTGTTGTCAGTAGATTGTCTTAAGATCCATGGGATTGTATATCCCAGGATCAGATCACCCAGTTTGTTTGGCATGCTCGGCCAATCTATAGGGATTTAACTTCCAATCCCTTCCAATCTACTTGTCCAAACGGGCCCTAAAATGATCTGGAAAAATGGATTGACGATGTGGATATCATAAACCGTGACTTTAGGCCACAAGCTTAAAAATAAAGTCAATCCATGACTTGGATGGGCCACACCCACATATTATAGTTGAGAGGGTTACCCTCCCATTAAAACATTCACAATCATTTATTGGGCCCACCTAGTTGTGGTTCATAGATCCAGCCCATTCACTATAGTTGAGAGGAGTCAACCCAAGTTTCACACACATCGAAAACTCATGTGGGCCCCATCAATTGAATACTTTTATATGTTTTAGTGATGTCTTCACATAGTTTTAGATGCTATGGCTCACCTGAGTTTTGTATACGACTGATTTTTGGACTTAAATGGGACACATCAAATGCATGGTGTTGATGTTCTACATACATCGTGGTGGGGCGCACACAAATTAACCTCATGGGAAGTTCCCAAGAGGTGACCTTATAGTACCATTTCACTATTTAGATAACTCCTTCATGGGTGTTACTCTAAGAGTGTATGGCCCACCTTGATATATTTTATGTATATCGACATTGTCCATATATTTTTCCATCATATATTTAGGATGTGATTTCGAATCATAAGAACTCAATAATCTCAGGTGGGTCATGAAATCACTCTTATGATAATCTTTTCACCTTTGGATATTGTTATTTTGATGAGGCTGTATGTTGAATTTTAGGGGTTGTAGGGTTTGATTTTGTTTTCTTGCTAAAGATTGTTTGATTCTACTAGTGGTGTTTGGAAACTAACCTCTGATATTAATTTAATTCCATTTGGGAAAAATTCTGTTTGTGTCATTGTCTTGTGTTTCTGCAAGTTCTAGGGTTTTTAGTGAGACTTATGTATTGTGTTTTACTGTTTTGGAGTCCTTGGAGCTAATATGTAGGGGCCGATTGTGGATGGGTGGAGAGCAGGGAATGCCTTTCATGGAACAATCTCTGCCACCTGATTGGTGGACTTAGTACGATTAGATGGATGTCGGTCGTCTTTTTTTTTTTTTTTTTTGAGATTCCATTTGGCTTAAACTATATTCCAGTTCCTTTTTAATTAACAAGCATCTTAAACTATATCTAAGCTGTGCAAGTTTACATCTCATTGCTTTTGAGACGAGTTAATAGTCGAAAAATGATAACATGAGAATGACCCATATTAATGTATGCATTTGGTACCAATTCTTAATGTTGGCAACACCTGGCATACCTGTACCTCTCCAAAGGTCACACTGATTGGATGATCTTAACTGTCTGAAATTGCCGTTGGATTAATTTGGACCATTTTCTTTTTGACTATCCTGATGAATAATATTGACTTGTATTATTCTTTTTAAACATCTATATGCTTCAATCTCCTTTGGTCTGCACTTGTTGAAGGGCACATCTATTCTGTTGGGTAGAACACTTATTTTAATATCACGATGATTGGATAATCTCAACCATTTGATATTACCGTTGAATTTAGACCATTTTCTTTTTTACCAAAGTATTGATGAACTTTGATTTACACTCCTGTTTCTTAAACATGTATATATATTTTTTTTAACCTCGAGTTAACACTCTTCTTCTTCTTCTTCTTTTTCTTTTTTCTTTTCACATTTACATGTTTTTAATCCCACCTTGTGTATTGTAGGCCACATCCATTCAATTTGGTATAGATCCTTTTTTTTTTTCAATTTTTCTTGTCAAAATACAAAATCTAGTTTTCTTTTTTAAAATATATATTTTTTTACATTTTTTTTTAATTTTTTCACAATTTTGTTTAATTTAGTTTTTTTTTTTTCAAAATATCAATTTTTAATTAATCTCACTTTTGTTATAAAACTTATTAATTTTTGTTGTCAAAATACAAAATCTAGTTTTCTTTTTTAACATATATATATATATATATATATATATATATATATATATATATATATATATATATATATATATATATATATATATATTTTTACAATTTGTCAATTTTTTCACAATTTCATTTAATTTTTTATATTTTCTTTTTTAAAATATCATTTTTTTTATCGAAATCTTGTTATATAACTTTTTAATTTTTCTTTTCAAAATACAAAATCTAATTTTCTTTATATATATAATTTACAATTTGTCAATTTTTTCACAATTTTGTTTAATTTTTAAAATTTTCTTTTTGAAAATATCATTTTTTAAATATCACTTTTGTTATATAACTTTTTAATTTTTCTTATCAAAATACAAAATCTACTTTTCTTTTTTTAAAAAATATATATTTTTTACAATTTGTCAATTTTTTCACAATTTTGCTTAATTTTTTAAAATTTCTTTTTCAAAATATCATTTTTTAAATATTAATTTTGTTATATAACTTTTTAATTTTTCTTTTCAAAATACAAAATCTAGTTTTCTTTTTTAAAAAATATATTTTTTTACAATTTGTCAATTTTTTCACAATTTTGTTTAATTTTTTAAATTTTCTTTTTCAAAATATCATTTTTTAAATATCACTTTTGTTATACAACTTTTTAATTTTTCTTTTCAAAATACAAAATCTAGTTTTCTTTTTTAATATATATATATATATATATATATATATATATATATATATATATATATATATATATATATATATATATATATATATATATTGCAATTTGACAATTTTTTTTATAATTTTGTTTAATTTTTACAATTTTCTTTTTCAAAATATCATTTTCTTATCAAAATTTTTTTTTTCAAAATTATCAACATTATTAAAAGTTCTTAATTTTTATTTCAAAATCTAGATTTTTATAAAATTACGTTTTTTTTCAAAATCTAAATTTTTTTCTTAAACTTTGTTAGTTATTTTTCTAAGTTTTTTAACTTTTTTTCGTAATTCATAAATTTTTTATGGGTAAAGGTTTATTGGAGCATTAAAGACGGTTTAGGACCGTATCTATTAGACACGGTCATTGACAGTCTCAAATAGGGACTGCTAACAACCGACCTAAATGCAGGGTAATTTTCCTGGCTGAGAAGGACGGCCATCCGCCGTCTATAATTGGGACGGTCAATGACAGTCTCTGATTACCCATACGAGAAGGTCAATGACCGTCCCTAATCGAGACGGTCCTTGACAGTCTCAAACAGAGACAGCTAAGAACCGTCCCTAATACAGTCCACAGCTTAGTAGTCCCAAACAACAGGAAAAGACCGCCAACGACCGTCTCTAATTGAGACGGTCCTCGACAGTCTCAAATCACCAGTAAGAGACGGCCAATGACCGTCTCAAATTCCTGTATATAAGACGGTCCGGGACCGTCTCTTATTCCAGACGGTCAATGGCCGTCTCTTATCTGCAGTTAACGACGGTTTTTGACCGTCTTAAATGATTTGCAGACGTTCAAATTTTTAATGCAATAATAAGGACGGTCAAGGGCCGTCTAAAAATTTAGAGACGGTCCAAAACTGTCTCTAAATCAGTCATTTTTTCTCATTTTTCACGTAGTGATCGACCAGTAAAAACTTTTTGGGGGCCATAAAAGCTTTGGATCAAGCTGATCTTTGTTTTTTTCCTTCATCTGGGTCTGCATGACCTAATCAACAGATTAGATGTCAAATAAACAGTACAGTGGGCCTTAGGACGATTTTAATGGTGGATTTCCAATAACCATTGTTTTCCTGTGGTGTGGTCCACTTGAGATTTATATCCCTCTCCTCTTTGGGATCAAGAATTAAAATAATCTGTAAAATTGGATGAACAGAATGAATGAAACACATACATCATGGTGGGGCTCACAGAGCACCAACCATCCTGAGTAGCTAATCTGTTTCCAATGAAAAGGGAAGCAGATTGGCTGCTCTACCTCATACCAGCTGTATAGCTGCTCTACTGACATCAGCAAGATATGTGGGTCTGATGATGAGCTATGTGTTATATCCAAACCGTCCATCCATTTGGCGAGCTCATCTTACATCTTGAGACGAAAAATAAGACAGTTGTAACTATGCAAAAAGCAGTGGGGGATTGAACCTCTACCATTGAAACCCTTTTTGGGATCACAGAAGTTTTGGATCAATATGAAATTTGATTTTCCTCTTCATTCAGGTCTTTGTGACCTTATGAACAGATTGGATGGAAAATAAACATTATGGTGGAACCTACCAATTGTTTAAGGGTGAAAATCATTATCTCCACTGCTATTTGTGGTGTCGTCTAGATGATCTCTGGATATGATTCATTTTTTGGATAATGCTCTAAAATGATCTCTAAAAATAGATGAATGGTGTAGATATAATAAATACATCACTGTGGGGCCATGTAACTTTGATCTCCTTTGAACCGTTTGTAGAACTCGGAGCTCGAGGAGCGTCAGTGCTTGTCGTCGGACGACACGTACCTACAGCAGCTATGTAGCTGGTGTGTGGTACACCAGCCAATCCGGTTCCAGTGAAAAGATGAACCGCCAATTGCTAACGCACTTATGGCGTACACGTGGTTAGTTGGCTGTGACTATCTCTGCTGCAGGGCAAGATAAGAGCTAGGCTGACCTAACAAGAAGCCTCCGGCGGACATCATCCAGCCTTCACATGGGATGGGGAGAGTGAAAAGGCATCTGAAGGAAACGGATTGGCTACTCCCCATGCCACGAGCCGATGGCTGATGGTGGATGCTCTGTGGGCCTCACCATCATGTATGTGTTCCATCCATTCCATTGATCTATTTTTACAGATAAATTTATGGCTTAATACGAAAAATGAGATGAATATAAATCTCAGGTGAACCACACCATAGGAAAACAATAGTGATTGGATATCCACAATTAAAATCCTCCTAAGGCCCAATGTACTGTTTATTTGACATCAAATCTATTAATTAGGTCATACAGACCCAGATGAAGGGAAAAAACAAAGATCAGCTTGATCTAAAATTTTTATTGCCCCCAAAAAGTTTTTAATGGTTGACGTTCATTCAACAGTGTTTCCTGTGATGCGTCCACACTTAAGATTTTGATATACCTCGTACCATAAAATAATCTAGAAAATTAGATGGACAGAATGGAAGAAACACACACCATAGTGGACCCATAAAGCACCGACCCTCAGCCAATGGCTGGTGGCGGGGGAGTAGCTAATGGTGGGACATCCCGTCATTGACGTTGACCCCAGTTGCGATATTACCCCGTGCAACACGTCATAAAGGTAGCGGATTAGCTGTTACCGGGCAACACGTTAGTAGGTGTTATCCTAACCGTGTGGGCCCACTGTATATCCACGGCATCACGTTTCATCTCATTTTATTTGTTATATATCCACGCCATACGCGTTTCATCTCATTTTAGGAGGTATCCCAAACTTAAGAAGATGCGTATCTCAGATGCGCCATATCACCGGAAATGAATGACCATTGAAAACTTTTTAGGAGTAGCAAAAGTTCTTAATTAAGCTAATCTTCCAGACCGATCTTCTTGACATTATCAACAGGTTGGAATATTGCAGGTAAACATTTGGAAAACTTTAAGATGGACCTTTGAATTTTTAATAGTGAGGAACTAAATCACCACTGTTTCCAGTTGTGTGGTCCACCTGAGATTCGTATATGCATAAATTTTTGGACTATCTACCCAACTAAGTTGGTAGTTGGAGAAAAGGATGGACAGCGTGGATATGTAATGCATCATCAAGGTAGGCCCCATAATAAGGGTAACACCTAATCTGCTGCCATGCATAAAACACTCCAGTCTAAGGTGCGAGAAACAGTCCTTGATGTTGACTCCAGATGTCGTGGGGGACTGACTAAAACACCCAACTCTGCGGGGGCCCATTAGGTTGAATTTGTGAAATCCACTGTCTATCAGGTTCTATCCTCAATTAAACGCCAGGCCAAAACTATTAATTAGATCCACGGCTGGGATGGGTCATACATACCACATTGAACAAAGGGGATGCGATGCCAACCATAGGGTTGTGTGTGGGGCTACCCTGGTGTGTATTTTTCACCAAACCTATTAATAAGGTGTAACTTACCATGACGAAGAGGAGATACAAAAGTCATCAGGCCAGTACACCATGTAAACTTATTGGTAGGAGAGTAGGTTTACATTGCTCCTATGGTTGTGGCCCATGAGATGAGTTTTTAATCAGGCTTATTTTCCATATATACCTGGAATGGATTTCATATATACAAAGTGGAGATCCCCCAATGCTTAGCTATTTATTGGTGGGTCCCATCATTAGCCACCAACCCTTCTGCTGGGTCCCATCATTCGTGACCCACTTTCCAAATTCATGCTAGCAACCTTTGAACAAAGTGGTACATGGATTGATAAACAGAATGAATTTGTCAAGGCATATAATGGATGATGGACTGAATGAAGCCAGCCAGCCTCCTGGATTAGATGACCCGGCCCATCCTTATTATCTTTGTCATTTTTTCTGCAGAATATACCAACTTTTCAAGTCCCTCGAGTGGTAGGATTGGCTCATTTAGGCGATTTTTAGGGTAATCCTTCTTTGCTTGCAGAGTAAGGATAGATGAATCAGTGTGCATGTCCACGGCTCTAGCACATAACTATTACGCTTTAGATGCAGAAAACACCATGGAAAAGAGGCGCTTCAAATATCTCCCATGTGGAAATACTTCAGTACTTGAAATCATTGAGCTATATATTTTACTTCCAATATGTGACAGCACACCAACTACATTTGATTGATTAAAAATTGGATCGTCTCCTGACCATCATCTACATGTGAACCATTGATTGAATGTATAGCATCTTGTAATTTTAAAGATTTTGGGTCAAGTCCCCTCCTCAAGTCATGGTTTGAGTCACCAAACCATGGCACACGTTTAAAAAATCATCTGCACCATGACAAGGACATACGGTTTGGTCAAAAGGACCTTGTGAGACAAGGGACGGCCGTCATCTTTGAAATTTAAGGAACTTTTTTTGTGGACTAATGTCTGCAATTGGATTCATGTGACTCTCGCCCTACCGATTGCCTCTCGCATGCCAGCACGTCCTCTAGCGCGACTTGCTGCCACTCGGGACCAACCATGTGGGTGAGACCCTGACCCTAGGGGCCCACCTTGATTTATGCATGGTATGTCCACACCGCTCATCTGTTTTTCCAGCTCGTTTTAGGTCATGTTCCCAATATTAGAACAGATGCAAATTTCAGGTGGACCACACCACGGGAAACATTGGTTTTTTAAAATTAAAAACATTTTGTGGGCCATAAAAGTTTTTGATCAAGCTGATATTTGGTTATTCTTTTCATTCAGGTCTGTGCGGCGTTATCAACAGCTTTTATTGTAAATAAACATTTCTGTAGATGCTAGAAAAATTTTAATGGTGGGCATTCAATGACCATTGTTTTCTATGGTGTGGTTCACCGGAAATTTTTATCTCATTCGTTTTTTGGACCATGTCCTAAAATAAGCTGGAAAACAGATGGACGGTGTAGATATACAATGTATACTTCGAGGTGACCCCTATGGTCATAGTCTCACCCACATCTAGAGCTATCAACGAGAGGAGCCGGCGTTAGTGGTCACAGTATAATCAAAATTTAGATTTTACGAGTCCAACACACCGACAGCCCTACCCACTTGGTTCGGAGGTCGTAGCCAAGTGGCGGTCAACTTCGTCCACTGCTCTGTTCGTAAGTTGCACCAAAGCTGACATAAATACGAATCGGGTCAATTGCCGTGTCGGTGTTAAATCCTCTACATTCATCATTTGCAAGATATTATTGTAACACTTCATATCTGAAATCAGGCCCATTTAATTCAAGTGGACCACACAATAGGAAATAACAGCATAGAACGTGTACTATTAAAACTTTCTTGGGATCCATTAAATTCTTGTGCAAAGCAGGTATTTAGTTTTTTCAATTCATGTACTCACCTAATGAGTGAGTTGAATGTCACGTGAACATTACAAGCCCTTGGATGATTTCAATGCTATAAATCTTTGTTCACTTTGCCTTTGGTTTGGTACACTTAAGTTCTGAGACCGGCATGATTTACGGACGGACGTACTAGCTAAAATGGACGGTATGAATGCCTCGTGTTGCTGTAACACAGGAAGAAAATTGCGTCCGACCTCCGGTCCTACCTTTAAACGTTCAACCATATATGTGTGGGCCGCACCGTGATCTATCTGTTTATCCATGATGTCCATCCCCATGTATTCGCACACAAATGAGGCGGATCCAACACGCTGGTGGACCATACTAAAGATGACTCTTGCATTTAAAGCAACTTGGGTTTAAGGCTTTGTACATTTAATGTAACTAAACAAACCATTTGGTGTGGTCCAAGAGGGTTGGATCTACCTATTTTTAGGCCATACCTTAGCATGATCTGAAAAAAAGGATAGACCGCGTGAATAAGTAGATATATCACGGTGCGTCCCACACATATCTGGTCGGACGATTAAAGGTACAACCGGAGGTCAGCGCAATTTGCCACGGCTAGTTCCTAGCGCGCTACCAAGAATTGCAGCAGTGTGGGTGTTTAATCGCGATAGTGCAGAACCCACCAGCTAGCGAGATCGGTGCTATGTTGATGTGGCAAAATTTGTTGGGACTTATCATAATCTATGTGTTATATCCACACCGTCCATTCATTTTTAAAGATTATTTTAAAACACAAATCTAAAATAGACACAATTCAAACCTTAAGTGGAGGAAATAGTGGGAATTAAACACCTAACACCGAAAACTCTCTGCAAGCCAGAGATGTTTTGTATCAAGCTCCATGCATGTGTGACCTTGACATCCAATTTTTTTATTAGGTCATACAAAACTCGATGAAAGAAAAAAATGTTAACTTGATCCAAAACTTTCGTGGCTTCATAGAAGTTTTTAATGGTGGGCATTTAATCAACACTTTTTTTTTTTTTTGAATGTGGTTCCATTGAGATTTGAATTTACCTCAGCTTTTAGCTCATTCCATAAAACGTTACGGAAAAACGGATGAACACATGGATGAAACACATACATCATGGTGAGCCCATGGAGCACGGACCACTAGCCATTAGCTAGTGGTAGGATAACTAGCCAATCCGCATCCTCAATCGGATCCCATGTTATAGACGACTCCGACATGGATTAGCTACAGAACTCGAGAAGCGTCAGCGCTCGGCTTCACACGACACGTACCTATTGGGGCTTTGTGCTGCGGAATCACACAGATCTAGATCTAGGATAGCAATCCAAGAGCAATAAGCAATCACAAGAGAACACATAGATTTAACGTGGAAAACCCTTGCGGGAAAAAATCACGGCATAAAGCGACAGAAATCCACTATAAAAAGAAATTACAAGAGAGAGGACTTACCCGATTCGAACAATCTCGAATCTTACCCTTGCTACACCCTTTGATAACCCTAGAACCCTTTAGGAACCCTTGAAAAACTTTTAGAAAGCTTTAGAATTATTTGGAATAGCCCTGGGGACCCATATTTATAGTTTAGGAAACTCCACTTATGCACCTCCTTTGAAAAAGTCCGAAAACCGCCTCAAATTTACACACTCCGCGCAGGATCTATGTAACATCGACTAGTCGAGCTGAGGCCTCGACTAGTTGAGGGACCCCCTCGACCGGTCGAGCCATCCCCTTGACTGATCGTAAATCCAAGCAATAACTGGGGTCTAATATGAAATATTTGACCCTCAACATCAAGGGACCCCCTCGACCGGTCGAGCCATCCCCTTGACTGATCGAGCATCGCGGACACCCAAAACACAAGCTTGCTGGACTTTGAGTTCGAGTGAGCCTCGACTAGTCTAGTGGCCCACTCGACCGGTAGAGCCCGCCAAAACAGATTTAAGACATCTTGGTTTCAACAATCTCTACCATGTCTTCAATCTTCAACCATGTAGCTCCTTGACCTCTTCTCTTATCTCTGCATCACATCATAGCTTCTCGAGCACACTCCGTCCTTCTTTTTCGTCATCGCCAAGCCCAAAGAAATTGCACAGAACTTGAACTTCTCTGTAGGAACGATCTAGGTGAACATGCCTGTCAGATCTGAATCCACGTGCCCAATCACCTTTGCTCCTGTCTTCTCAAAAGGAAAGAGGTAGTCTTCTTACCATCTCACTGCTACCCAATATTACTTGCCGGGGTATTTGCTTACAACACTGATAGCTTGTGAAACAACCGGTCTAATCCAGACCATGTCATGCACTGCCAACCGCATTCAAATAAGGCTCATGAGATATCCTACTTTTCCTCATTTGTTTTGGAATATGTCTTGAGAAAAACTTGAGGAGAGACGCATAGGGAATGCTCTCCGGCTGTACCTGACCCATCACATCCTTTATCAATACCTACACACAAGGTATTCCTCTTATGATTACCAAAACCTACTCCTCCTTCAGTCTCAATGCTGAGAACTATCTTTGTAGCCCCCCGATCCTTCATCCTGAATGTCCCACTTAACCGAGTCTTCAGTACAATGATTTCAGACATGTCATAATTGGTGATCTATGTCATCAATTCCTGACTCACCATGAAGCAATCAAACCACTGCTTAAGTGACAGGTCAAAGCACGACCTCCTACAAAGTCTTTTCTCAGCCTCTTTAACTTCAAACCGCTCTAGTTGCTTCATGTAGATCCGCTCTTTACTTTCCCTTGCTGAAGTGCAGACTCTACATCCATCCTTCTAGCTCAAGATTACATTGGCCAACCAGCGCCAATCACGAATCTAATAGACACATGCTATACCATCGACGCAAATATCTCTGAGAAGCTGATCCCTTCTCTCTAAGCATAACCATTCGCTACCAACCTCGCCTTGTATGTATGTTGTATCCTCATGAAGATCCACCTGCATCCAACTGCTCTCCGGCCTACTGGAAGCTCCACCCTCTCCCATATGTTGGTCTGGTACAACGAGTCCATCACATCGCCCATAGTCACCTTCCACTTCTCAGCACCAAGCTCATCTAGAGCCATCTAAATAGAAGATGAATCCCTCGCGATATTGGAGTCGTTCATGTACCTCGCCGATATTCTGCGATTATGCTGTGTAATTCTTCTCAAATGTGCTGCTCTACTTGCTCTGTATCCTTGTCTACACATCTCAGCCTTCCTGCCCTGCCCGCTTATGTGGTCATGCCCAACATGCCACACACGTGTAGAGGTGGAATTCGCTACATCCACTGCAGCTCCACCTTTTGAAGTACTCTCGATCAACCTATATAAGTTACCAAGTCGTTGCGCTTTCATGATTACCCGTGCCCCCTTAGAAACCTTAAGAGCACCATCAATACCTGTGTACTTGCATCCTTTTGCCACAAGTACACTAAGAGAAATCAGATTCTGCTTCAAATCAAGAACGTGCCTGACATCAGTCAGGTATGCTCCACCCCATCAAACATCTCAATACGCATCGTACCAACAGCCACAACATTACAGGTACTGTCATTGCCCATAAATACCTGTCCACCATCGCAGTCCTTGTAGCTGGTGAACTAACTCCGATGATGAGTCATGTGAAAAGATGCCCCTGTGTCTAGTATCCACTCGTCCTTACGATCATCGTATGACCGTCTGATAGTAGACACAGACAAAACATTACCATCACATCCACTCAATCCATCTGACGTAGTAACATTGGCCTCCCTGTTTGAAGCCTCAGAATCTTCTCTCTTCGATTTAGAATTTTCACAATTCTTCTTCACATGTCCTTCCTTCCCACAATTCCAGCACTTTACCTTTCCTTTGCCCTTGCCCTTAGATTTGGATCTAAAACCTGAAGAACATGTACCTTGCTCAGAATTTTTGTCCCTCGTAAATAATGCCTCAGTAGATATCCCCATATCGCCGTTTAGCTTTCTCATAGCCTTCCCTTGAAGGGCTGAGATAATGGTGTCGACACTCAGGGTTTTATTCGTTGAGCACATTGTGTCCTTGAATGACTCATAAGACGCCAGAAGAGAATTAAGCAACATATATGCTTATTCTTCATCTTTTATCACTTCCTCCATATCCAGCAATTTGCAAACCAATTTATTAAAGTTAGTAATGTGAGTCTCTAGATCTCCACCCTATATTATCTTGAAGTTATACCACTGCCACTTCAAGTGTAAGAGATTTTCAGAGAATTTTTTCGCATAAACATCCTCTAACTTTGCCCATAACTTACCCGCAGTTTTTTCCCTCATGACATTGAGAGAACCTCATCCGTGAGACATAAATGGATCGATGATAAAGCCTTCTTATCAAGAGTCTTCCAATCATCATCAGTCATAGTAGACTTTCGCTCCTCAAGAGCACAGAAATCCACTATGAAAATAAACTACAAGAGAGAGGACTTACCTGATTCGAATAATTTCGAATCTCACCCTTGCTACACCCTTTGATAACCCTAGAACCCTTTAGGAACCCTTGAAAAACTTTTAGAAAGCTTTAGAATTATTTAGAATAGTCATAGATACCCCTATTTATAGTTTAGGAAACTCCACTTACGCACCTCATTTAGAAAAGTCCGAAAACCGCCTTAAATTTACGCAGTCCACGCAAGATTTGCGTAACCTCGACTAGTCGAGCCAAGGCCTCGACTGTTTGAGGAACCCCCTCGACCGGTGGAGCCATCCCCTTGACTGGTCGAGCATCACGGACACTCAAAACACAAGCTCGTTGGACTTTGAGTCGAGCCGGCCTCGACTAGTCTAGCAGCCCACTCGACCAGTCGAGCCTGCCAAAACAGATTTAAGACATCTTGGTTTCAACAGTACCTACATCAGCTATATACTTGGTGTGTGGTACATTTGCCAATCTGCTTCCCAAGCTAGCTAACTATTCCTAACACGCAGCGTGTACCTTTCAGAGCAGTTGAGCCATAGATTCAGAGCAAATTGGATACTGACACTTCAGTAGCCAAGAGACTACTGAAGTGACGTGGTGAAATAGGAACGGTTGAACGCCAAGAGTCTATTGCCTTACAATTAAGGCTCTTTCCGTTGAAGCTCTGTTAGGCTTCTCTCTCTGTTTGGCAGCGCACGCACTGAACGACGGAAGGGTAAATGCTCTTTCCGTTGGACCATGATTTATGTATTGTATCCACACCGCTCATTCATTTCGTGAGATCATTTTAGGGCATAATCCAAAGAGTGAGAAAGATCCAAATTTCAAGTGCACCCACCACAGAAAACAATGTGGATTGATCGCTCACCATTAAAACTTCTTTAGGCCATAGAAGCTTTCGATCAAGCTAATATTTATGCTTTACCTTATTCCCTGTCTTTTTTAACTTATAACAAAGTTAGATCTCAAATAAACATCATGGTCAGCCCTGGAAGGTTTCAATGGTGGCCGTCACCGTCCCACTATTTTCTGTGGTGGGGTCCACTTGAACTTTGGATCTACTTAATTCTTTGGCTCACTCCCTAAAATGATCTCTCCAAATGGATGGATAGTGTGGATACAATACATACATAATGGTGGGGCCCACAAAACGTGTTGATGTCTCATGAGACTCGCTACCATCTGGTTATGTAGCTAGCCCCGCTTCCCTTCTCTATATAATTTAAAGAATTAAAAATCCCATCCTCTATGAATTACTAAAATGCCGTCACACAGGGTATCAAAAGCAGTAACATGTTTAGGTGGTGCCCCCAGTGATGTTTTTGATAAATCTATCCCGGCCATCAGTTTTTTTAGATTATGTTAGGACATGGACCTAACAATGATATTGATCCAAACCTCGACTGGACCACATGGTAGGAAAAGGTGAGGATTGAGCTTCCGCCATTGAAACATTCAAGCAGCCACAAAAGTTTTGGATTATGCTAATGTTTTTATAATTTCAGTTCATCCCTGTAAGAATAACCTCATGAACCATATGGATGGCATATATAAATCATGGTGGACCTGGGAAATTTTCAACGACATGAATTCCCTCACTTACCGTTTCCAGCCGTACAAGCCACATGAGTTTTAGATCTGCCTCATTGTTGGGCCCACATTATAAGATTATATGGAAAAAAGGATGGATAGAGTGGATTTCTCACAAACATCATGGTGTGCCCCGCCTAGCTTGCCGTAAGTTCATGCTAATGCTTTGGCTGCAATCCGCGTCCATTGGAATTGGAAGCTGGTTGGCTACTTAACCAGACCGTAGCAAGTCTGGCTACTTATGTGACGTCACCATGTTCTTTGGGCCCCATCATGATGTATGTGTTGTATCCACACCATCCATCCATTTGGAGAGATCATTTTAGAGAATGAGCCAAAGAATTAGGCTGATCCAAAGTTCAAGTGGACCCCATTAGGGAAAAAGTGGGACAATAACAGCCACCGTTGAAACCTTCCTGGGGCCAACCATGATGTTTATTTGAGATCCAACTTTTTTATAAGTTAAAAAAGACATGGAATAAGGTAAAGCATAAATATTAGCTTGATCGAAAGATTTTGTGGCCCAAAGAGGTTTTAATGGTAAGTGTTCAGTCCCCATTATTTTCTACAGTGGGGTGCACTTGAAATTTTGGATCTTTCTCACTCTTTGAATTATGTCCTAAAATGATCTCGCGAAATGAAATGGACGGTGTGGATACAATACATACAACATGGTGGTGCCCATGGAAAGTGGTGACGTCACTTCAGCAAGGGGACCAAGAAAAGAAATGACTTGAAAAGCGTTTACCCTTATGTGGTCGAGTGCGTGCACTGGCAAACGGAGAGAGACGTATAACAGAGTTCTAACGGAAAGAGCATTAATTGTAAGGCAATGGACTCTTGGCATGCTAACAATGCTGGGTGCTTCTCTGTCGGATCCACATTATGTGTGTGTTTCATCTCTACCGTCCATTCAATTTTCCAGCTCATTTTAGGACATGAACCCAAAAATTAGGAATATTCAAATCTTAGGTGGACAACACCACAGGGATAAGTGGTGATTAAACGCCTGCAATTAAAAACTTCTTGTGGGCCACGAAGTTCTGGATCAAGTTGGTATTTGTGTTTTCTCTTCATTAATTGACCATTTGGATGCAAAATAAGCATTACAGTGGCTGCTAGGAAGTTTCTAATGGTGGGCGTTCAATCATCTCTGTTTTCCTATGATGTGGTCCACTTGAGATTTGGATCTACTCCGTTTTTTAGCTCATGCACTGAAATAATAATCCAAAATAGATAGACGGCATGGATAAAATAAACATTATAGTGGGCCACCGTCACTTGAAACCCAACCGAGTTAGGTAGTAGGACAACGAAACTGGACTTTACCGGCAGTTTTTGACCGCCGGTAAGGGCCATAAAACCGCCGGTAAAACCTTTGCCGCGGTCCAACAACAGCCGGTAAATGTAGTGGTCAGGACCTTTATTGACTGTTACGCTGGCCGTGCAAAGCATACTCATAGCACCAGTTTGTTCAGTCGGCTTTGTATCCGAAGATGGATCTATTCATTTCATGTACCTATGGCAACAGGTCGATAGAGATCATGTAGTGGGTAAATATTCCTTGAGACCCACCAACAACAGATTGATAGAGAAATAAACAAGTTCAACATCTGGGCTCAAACTAGCCCAATCAAGGACCATTGAAACTGGTAGGCCTCAAGATTACTGTTGTGTTTGTCCAATGCTTCTAAAAATAAATCATTGTAAGAAAAAAGTAGTGCAACCATCAAACGCCTCTGCAAACTTTAAACGCATAAGACATCTGAACACACCCTAAACAAAAGGCTCCAAGCCCTAAACCAACAGCTGTAGTTCCTGTACCAGCATCCACAACAAGTTTTATCCTGCCAAATAAATGCTTTTGTGATAGGTATTTCACAAGCCGAATCACACCTGCAGTGAAAAGTCAAAAATCATAATTTTTAGTAATGAAATGGTTCCCTCTGTAGGCAAATCCTGCCTAAAAATCACATGGCTGCTAGTTTTTCAGGAGATAAGAGACCAGCTAGCTAAAAGATGAAGCTACAAACAGTAGAGGGAGGGACTCGGTTCGTGGAGCTGCAGAGAGAGAAGAGAGAGTCGGCGGGAGTCATGGAGTTGTGTTGAGGGTCAAATATTGTATATTAGACCCTAGTTATTACATGATTTTACGAACATAATATTGTTCAATGCCATATTTTAATCGTGTTTGTGTTGCAAGATGAATTTAGGAGCCTAGACTGAAAAAGGGTGCTAAAAGCATGGATTTAATGCTCAGGAATCATGAAGGCAAGGGACAGACTCCAGGGGACCGAGATCGACAATTTTACATGGCCGAGATTCAAGAAAATCATGTTCGTCACACTAAAGAGGCTTGAAAAGTCAGTCAGAATACAAGATCATAGGGTTCCCACTATCCATTGGGTTCAAAACTTCATATATGGCCTGAGGACCATAAATTAACCGTGCACGTCAAAATTCAGACCTTGGATCAATGTTTAAGTAACCCGATGGACAAAATCAGACAATAACCATTAAGAAAGCATCTTGGACATCCTTGGGAGATCGGGACCCAAATTGAACCGATGGAAAGAGCATGAAAAGCAGTGGATATTCGTCAAATTTCACTTCTTTTGGACGGTGCAATAGGGAGAAACGAACCACATACGTCTATAGAAGGGAGAGTGACAAATTTGTAAATAACCAAAACTCTATATGCATGTATGTAAGTACGCTTCAACGTTCCGTATTAACTCATCACAGGTGGATGGTGTGGCCCACTTAGAGTTTGGATTTACTTCATACTTTGACCCATGGGCTTACACATTACTGAGAAAATAATGAGCGGAGTAGATCTCCGAAAATGTCATCAAAAGTGGGCCCCACCTAGTTTTTGAACAAAACTTTTCAAAAGCTGTCTTCTAGCGCAAAACGTCCAGGGACGGATATGCTTGCAGTTGGGTTTTGACATTGGGCCCCACCCATCAGCCATTTCAATGATATGATCGGGACCGTCCATTGTGTCCAGAGGGGGGAGCGTGACCGTCACCTAGGTGTCCGTTTTGTCCCACAAAAGCATTGCAGGTACATGAAGTCTCAAATGTAAGATTGAACGGCAGAGTCTTTGCTGCAAAATCAATCATGTGGGCCACCACGAATCTGATCTAAAACTGATCAAGCCTGATTGATTTTTCGAGGGAAAACAAATGGACGGTGTGGATTTCTTTGATAAGTCATATTATGGGCCCACCAATCATCACCGATGCATAAGAGTTTCTAGAAATTTCTGTTGCGTAAATAAAGTGGGTTTCCGACTCTGTTACAGCAACCACTCCCACCGACTGCTATTATTTATAAAAGGTGACGAGAGCGAAAGAGAAGGCATTCAATTTCCAGGGATGTGGGCAGAGGCAAAGAAAGAGTAGAGTAATATTTATTTAGTTCTTTTTTTCTGTTTCTTTTTAGTATTTCTTTTCAGATGTCGAGCCTAATCATGTTAGGCTAAACCTCTTAACTAGGGCTAAGAGGTGAAGCTTGTAACATAATTGGGACGTTTGCTTGGCTTTGATTCATGTTTTGTTGAACTCTTATGGATTCTTTTATTTATGAAGGTATATGTTTAGTTTTTAATGGTTTGTTGTAACTCTAATTACAATGGATCTGCGATAACTTTAAGTATGTTTTTTCCATTATTAAGATTGTGAAATTAGTAAGACCTGTTGTTCACTATCCTCCCATGGGCATGGTAGGATGACGGAATCCTTCCTAACTTTCACAATTCTCTCATGATTGGCTGTGAGATTGGTAAATTGTTGTTGTTTGTCATAGTCTCTTGGGCATGATTAGGTGACAGAATCACTTCCAAATCTTCACCACTCTTATCTATTGATGATGAGATCCATGAGAAGTTCAGAGATCTAACAAATCTCTTCTTGTCAATTGAATAGGATATGACTCTGATTCCAGTTGTATCCCTGAATCAATACAAGGTAGCTTCCCAATTTTTACAAGTGGATCCTTGGCACCCTAGTTCCCACCTTTATTTTTACAAGTTTTAGAGTAATTCTTCACCAATATTCTCTCATATTCATTTGATTTAGATTTCATCATAGTTTAGTTCTAGTTCTAGTTAGTTTCAGATTACGTACAGGTTTCAGTCCCTTGGGATTCGACCTCGGTCTCACCGAGTTTATTATTACATCACAACCTTATACTTGGGGAGTGAACAAGTTTTTGCGCCGTTGCCGGGGATTGATGGTTACGATTCTTTGAAATTAATTAGTTTTAGAATTAGTTATTTCCTCTTTTAGAAATTCTTTCCTTTTTAGAAACTAACCCAACTTTTCTGTTTTGTAGGATTCTGAGATAAGTTTCTAAATTGGTAATTTCTTTCTTAGTTTCTTCCTTGCTATTTCTAAATTTGGATTTTTTTTAGCAAGTTTCTAATTCTAACTCTTTTAAAATCTAACTTTGTTTCCTAATTTATTTTTAGAAATTTTCTACTTGTAGACTTTCTGCTCAAAAACTAACTTTCCTATTTTGTAGGCTTTTAAGATAGAAATTTCTAATTCGGTAAGCTCCTTCTCCACTTTCTATTTTCCAGATCTCTTTTAGTAACTTACTTTCTAGTTTACGACTTTCCGAATTTATTTTAGAAATTTTCACTTTCCTTTAGGAATTTCTTCTTTTAGAAACTAGTTTACTTCTATCTTTCTTTTTAAGGATTTTTTAATTTTAGACCTTCTCTTTAGAAACTAACTTGTTTTGTTTTCTTTTGCAGGTTTTTAATTTAGGGACTCCAATTTAGTAACTTCTTTCCAACCCTCTCTTTTTTTCTACATTTTCTTTTCCTTTCTTAAGATTAGGTTTCGAATTAGATTGAGGGCTGTGAGTGTTTCATGCCCAAGTGGGCCCGTGACAACACTCGACGTCTCTTGACTAAAGGAGGATTGGTTGAGGGGATAACTATCCATCGCAGGACTAAACACCACTCGAAATCCCCTTAGTTAATTGAAGTGATGGCTAAAAACCAACCTCTTCTACCTCAACCTAGGGTGGAAGACATTCAGGATGAGAATGAGGTGCATCAACCACCCCCGCCTCGTACTTTACGAGATTATTTACAACCAGCGAGGCTAAGTACGCCCTCATGCATGATTTTTTTCGAAAATACAGGACATATGGACATCAAGCCAGGGGTTATCCAACTCCTTCCTAAGTTCCATGGGCTTAAATCTGAAGAACCATATCTACATTTGAAAGAGTTTGATGAGATCATAACCACTTTATATTTTTAAAATGTGTCTGAGGACACAGTCAGGCTGAAACTCTTTCCTTTTTCCTTGAAAGAGAAGGTTAAGACGTGGTTACATTTACTGCGTCCTAGATCCATTGGCACATGAAATGATATGCAGAGGGAATTCATAAAGAAATTTTTTCCATATCATAAAACGATTACCCTTAGAAAAGCAATAATGAACTTCACCCAAAAGGAGGATGAAACATTTTACCAATGTTGGGAAAGGTTCAAGGATTTGGTCAGTTCATGCCCACAACACGGCTTCAAAACGTGGCGCATTACAAATTTTTTCTATGATGGACTGACATCTTCCATGCGCCAAATGGTCGAGACAATGTATAATAGAGAATTCATTAATAAAAATGTCGACGAGGTATGGGATTACCTCGATAGTCTTGCTGAAAAAACACAATCATGAGATTATTACCCAAAATCGAACACTACGTCTAGGCCGAATCAATCTAAGGAGAAAGGTGAATTGTATCTCTTGAAAGAAGAGAATGATCTCAAGTATAAAGTGACTACACTCATAAGAAAAGTTGAGGCCATGGAAGGAAAGAAGGATAAGGCTAAGGAAAGTGTTTGCAGCATCTGTGATTGCAACATTCATACAACTAAAAATTGTCCTATGATACTTGCCTTTCGAGAAGTGTTGAATGAACAATCCAATATCATAAATACTTATCAAAGACCTTTCAATGGACCGACCTCTAATACATACAATCCTGGTTGGAAACATCATCCAAACTTTAGTTGGAGAAATGGACAAACTGTTACCCCTCAAAGTTTCTTCAATCAAAATCCAAATCAGGGAAAATCTCAAGAAGAATCGGTTCAAAATTCCATGCAAGAGTTGACCCAGGCAATGTGAGACTTTATGCAAAAGATGGATTCACGTATGACAGTTATAGAAAAGGGGATGCTTCCTGCACAACCTCTCCCCAATCCTAAACCACAATATGAGATAAGTAATCCCAGCTCTTTAAATCAAATGGAGCACGCTAAATCCATCACCACTCTTAGGAGTAGGAAGATCATTGATAAAACCCTTCCGATTAGGCCCGAAAAGCCTCAAGAACCAGAAGAGGACAACATGATGGATCTAGTGAGGCCCCACAAAAATTAGAACCGGAATTTTTAGAAAAGCCAGTTGCTCCATTTCCCCAACGGTTGGTCACACCAAAACCTCTCTCTAACTCGCAGGATATTCTAGAGGTGTTGAAACAAGTGAAAGTCAACATTCCTCTACTTGATGCAGTAAAACAAATACTTTTATATGCCAAATTCCTGAAAGACCTATGCACGACCAAACGACGACAGAGTATTCAAAAGAAGATCTTCTTGACCGAGAAAGTGAGTGCCATCCTGAAGCAAGACGTGCCGCAGAAATTCAAAGATCCCGGTAGCCCAACCATATCATGTGTAATCGGGGACTATCGAATTGATCATGCACTTCTTGACTTAAGAGCGAGCGTCAATTTGATTCCCTACTCGGTATACAAACAGTTAGGCTTGAGTGAATTAAAACCCACCCTAACCACACTACAACTTGCTGATCGTTCTGTTCGTGTACCAAGAGGGATAATTAAGGATGTTTTGGTCGAAGTTGATAGATTTTACTACCCTGTAGATTTTATCATCCTGGACACCGAACCCATCAATAACATGAGCTCTCAGATTCCAGACATTCTTAGTCGCCCATTCCTTGCCACTTCAAACGCAATTATCAATTGCAGGAATGGTGTCATGACTATGTCTTTCAGAAATATGACATTGGAGTCAAGCATCTTTTTCAATAACGGTAGAAACTCAGAGGATGATGACGATTTCTATGAAATTAACATGATTGATTCTTTCGTGGAAGATAAAACGCCTCTGACCTTATCCTCTGACCCTCTAGAGACATGCCTAGCATACCCCCATGACTTGGATGATGACATAATTAGGGAGATGTGTGCCTTGCTTGATACTATGCCGGTACTTGAAGTTAACCAATGGAGGCCACAATTTGAAGAATTGGCCCAAACTGATGTCGTGCCTCTGTCGTCTAACCTCAAGCCACCGAAGCTTGACCTAAAACCTTTACCCTCTGATTTAGAATATGCCTATTTAGGTCAAGAAGAGACATACCCAGTGGTGATTTCATCTCACCTTGAGAACAAACAAGAGAGTATTTTCATTTCTACTCTCGAAGAAGATAAAGGAGTTATTGAATATATTATCACAAATCTCGATAGGATGAATGAACTCCTTTCAACTGAATGTTTCGACTCTTTAGATGATTATTTGGCATACTTTGCAGATTCAAATGATCCCATAATACAAGAAATAGTGGATGCCTCGCAAGACAATACCTCGGTAGTTTTCACAGACCGAGAGAACCCTTATTTTGATGTACCTCCTCCCCCAGATCCTGAATGGTTACCATTAATGGAGGAGGAGCTGAAAATTGAACTAAAGAGTGAAACTTCGACGTGTGTTGAGACTACACCACCTACTATAAATTTTTCTGAATTTCATCTACTTGTAGTCTCTAATTCATCATGGTGTACTAATTTTAAAATTTTTTCTGCCACAGGTGAATCGTATATACTTTGGACACTTCAGACGATTAAAAGAAAACTTTATGCTAAGGTCCCTCAGTTTTTCTGGACATTCACGTTCCAGGACATCCAAGCCTACTACAAAATGGGCTTTTGGATGATCTTGTTGAAAAACCTTCTAAGAAATTTACCAAGGTACTGGCCGACGGAAGAACCTAGATGCATGATTGAGTAGATTTTCCGTGCTTTCACAGTTGAGGATTAAAATTTACTGCTTTTATAGGACTAGGGTAGTTCTCTTTATGCTATTCTAGGATAGACGGTTTTATGCCATTAGGTTAGTTTGTTTTATACATTGTTTTATGATAGTTTGCTTTTGTTGGTTTCTCTCTTGTGCTAACCCGCTCTTATGCTGATATCTTTGGAAAGCCCCTTAATTCTTTCGTCCAGGTATTATCTTTCCATCACTCCTCTATTACTTTCATTGTCTCATATGCATTACACACTTATTTCT
This sequence comes from Magnolia sinica, assembly GCF_029962835.1. Lineage (NCBI taxonomy): Eukaryota > Viridiplantae > Streptophyta > Magnoliopsida > Magnoliales > Magnoliaceae > Magnolia > Magnolia sinica. The sequence continues at coordinate 61,199,756 of NC_080584.1, forward strand.
TTTACATTGAGGACAATGTAAATTTTACGTTGGGGGTGGGAGATTAGGTTACCTAATCAATATTTTCTTGGTATTGAGCACAAAAATTGTGAAAATTTTTAATTTTTTTTTAAATTTCTTGTGAATTCAAAGTGATTTTGACAGCCATCTAGGGCACTTAGAATTTCATGATACATGATGTTGGTAATTTATGACTCTTGGATTCCGTATCTGTTAGATTTTACAGTTAAGTTTGAATTGTTAATCCAGAATTAGAAGTTGTAAACTTTGAATGGGTCGTGATTTCACATGTCACATCTCGCTTTCACATTAAGGTTTCAGTTTGATATTGAAGGGTTAACTTGGTAATCACTAAGCATGTAAGGAACCAGCCTGGAAAATTTGCCCGTCAAGATCAATTTTTTTTAAAAAAAAAGCAAAAAAGAAAAAAAAAAGAAAAAAAGAAAAAAAACCTTTGGAAAGGGTGGGGCGAATACTCTTCACCATAGGTTTGCTCCCTATAGGTGTAGATTTAATTCCCCATGGGTGATATATGAAAATGGTTGGGTGTACGATCTTCACCATAGGTTTGCTCCCTATAGGTGAGGATTTGATTTCCCTCCTTGGCATGATTTTAATGGAAAAATTAAAAGTTGGTAGAAAGAAAAAAAAAATGTTTTGTGAGGCACATTTTAGTTTAGGTTTTTGGTGTCCTGAATGCTCTTGTTGGTTACCAATGATATCATGAGATAGAGAAGTGAACTTTAATGATAAGCTGAGATTACACTATACACTCATAGATCATAATGCTTAGAATTTTTTCTAATTGTAGGATAAATACTTTGATCTTGATTATGAAGTTTATCGTGCGTTTAGTCTATGAGAAAGTAATGCCCAATATTCATGAATCCTAGAATTCTATTGACTGGATTGTTGTTCAAAAATCACTTGAGTTTATAAAAATTGTCTAGTAATTTCCAACTTATTTTTCGCATACTTTGCTCGGGACTAGCAAAATGCTGGTTGGGAGTTGTGTTGAGGGTCAAATATTGCATATTAGACCCTAGTTATTGCATGATTTTATGAACATAATATTGTTCAATGCCATATTTTAATCGTGTTTGTGCTGCAAGATGAATTTAGGAGCCTAGACTGAAAAATGGTGCTAAAAGCATGAATTTAATGCTCAAGAATCATCAAGGCAAGGGACGGACTCCAGGGGACCGAGATCGACAATATTACATGGCCGAGATTCAAGAAAATCATGTTCGTCACACTAAAGAGGCTTGAAAAGTCAGTCAGAATACAAGATCACAGGGTTCCCGCCATCTGTTGGGCTCGAAACTTCATATATGACCTGAGGACCATAAATTAACCGTACACGTCAAAATTCAGACCTTGGATCAATGTTTAAGTAACCCGATGGACAAAATCAGACAATAACCATTAAGAAAGCATCTTGGACATCCTTGGGAGATCAGGACCCAAATTGAACCGATGGAAAGAGCATGAAAAGCAATATATATTTATCAAATTTCACTTCTTTTGGACGGTGCGGTAGGGAGAAACGAACCACATACGTCTATTGAAGGGAGAGTAGCAAATTTGTAAATAACCAAAACTCTATATGCATGTACGTAAGTATGCTTCAACGTTCTGTATTGACTCATCACAGGTGGATGGTGTGTCCCACTTAGAGTTTGGATTTACTTCATACTTTGACCCATGGGCTTATACATTACTGAGAAAATAATGAGCGGAGTAGATCTCCGAAAATGTCATCAAAAGTGGGCCCCACCTAGTTTTTGAACAAAACTTTTCAAAAGCTGTCTTCTAGCACAAAACATCCAGGGACGGACATGCTTGCAGTTGGGTTTTGACATTGGGACCCACCCATCATCCATTTCAATGATATGATCGGGACCATCCATGGTCCAGAGGGGGGCGTGACCGTCACCTAGGTGTCCGTTTTGTCCCACGAAAGCATTACAGGTACATGAAGTCTCAAATGTAAGATTGAACGGCAGAGTCTTTGCTGCAAAATCAATCACGTGGGCCACCACGAATCTGATCTAAAATTGATCAAGCCTGACTGGTTTTTCGAGGGAAAACAAATGGACGGCGTGGATTTCTTTGATAAGTCATATTATGGGCCCACCAATCATTACCGATGCGTAAGAGTTTCTAGAAATTTCTGTTGCGTAAACAGAGTGGGTTTCCGACTCTGTTACAACAACCACTCTCACCGACTGCTATTACTTATAAAAGGTGATGAGAGAGAAAGAGAAGGCATTCAATTTTCCAGGGATGTGGGCAGAGGCAGAGAAAGAGTAGAGTAATATTTATTTAGTTATTTTTTTTAATTTTTTTTTAGTATTTCTTTTAAGATGTTGAGCCTAACCATGTTAGGCTAAACCTCTTAATTAGGGCTAAGAGGTGAAGCTTGTAACATAATTGGGACGTTTGCTTGGCTTTGATTCATGTTTTGTTGAACTCTTATGGATTCTTTTATTTATGAAGGTATATTTTTAGTTTTTAATGGTTTGTTGTGACTCAAATTACAATGGATCTGCGATAGCTTTAAATATGTTTTTCCCATTATTGAGATTGTGAAATTAGTAAGACCTGTTGTTCATCATCGTCCCATGGGCATGGTAGGGTGACGGAATCCTTCCTAACTTTCACAATTCTCTCATAATTGGCTGTGAGATTGGTAAATTGTTGTTGTTTGCCATAGTCTCTTGGGCATGGTTAGGTGACAGAATCACTTCCAAATCTTCACCACTCTTATCTATTGATGATGAGATCCATGAGAAGTTCAGAGATTAACAAATCTCTTCTTATCAATTGAATAGGATATGACTCTGATTCCAGTTGTATCCCTGAATCAATACAAGGTAGCTTCCCAATTTTTACAAGTGGATCCTTGACACCCTAGTTCCCACCTTTATTTTCACAAGTTTTAGAGTAATACTTCACCATTACTCCCTCATATTCACTTGATTTAGATTTCATCTTAGTCTAGTTCTAGTTCTAGTTCTAGTTAGTTTCAGATTACGTACAGGTTTCAGTCCATTGGGATTCGACCTCGGTCTCACCGAGTTTATTACTACATCACAACCCTATACTTGGGGAGTGAACAAGTTGTAGAGAGAGAGAGAGAGAGAGAGAGAGAGAGAGAGAGACTCAGGGGCTAAGAGCGTAAAGAGTAGTATTTATAGAGATTTTTTACCAGCGCCTGGTTTTGCTCAGCTCTGGCAAAAGCCACTCTGAAATTGCTGGTTCAACACCAATTTGTTGTAGTGCCTGATGGATGGTTTAAAGATCTATGCAAATTTAGAGCTGTCTAGCATCATTGTAGAAATCCTCCACATTGTTGTGGAAGCGGTTTCTAATTCCCGAACCTTAAGGCCCTGGAACTTATGGAATTAGCTTGGAATCATACAGTTTTTTCAGCAGTCAGTGCTCTTCAAAATCTCCCATAGACTACAGAACAACAATGTTATAGAGACGCGTTAGCTAGGTTCAAGAGTGGGGGTGACCTAACAAGATATATCTCCATAGGACAGAAATTTCTAACACACTTGAAAGGTCTTATCACCTTGGATTGTGCAGGTTTTGGGTCGATAGTCTACTGTTGGCTAGGTTCTTCCTTCGGTTTGTCCAACCGTGCGAGGTAGGCTCCTTTTTTTGTGTGTTTTTTCTTGCCTTGGCTCTTTCCTTGGGAGAGTCTGAGTACATGATTATGTGAGGCCGCCAATCTTTTTGTGGCACCCACCAGAAGTATGAATGTGGTTCTTCTCTTGAATAAAATTTTCTTTCCTCCAAGGAATAAATAAATGAATAAAATTGAGCTATTTTCCTTCCAATAGGCGAGAGCACATCAACTGCATTTGATTAATTAATTAATAATAATAATAATAATAATAATAATAATAATAAGAGAGAGAGAACATCTATCTGTTTCTGTCTGTATGTAAGACATTTATGAAAAGACAGCTTGTCAATGAAACATTTGTAATGGATATGGGCTCGTAAGAAGAGGAAAAAAAGTTACTCCAAAACCAGGGTGTAGAAAATAGGAGGATCTCTGCAACCTAGCTCATCTCCATGGTGGCTGATGATTGACGACTTGGGGTGACCGACAATGGAAGACGACTGGCAAGCAATACGGCGCAGTCGTCGAAAATAGGGAGGCTATAGTCTTTTTGTTGGAAATCTGTCCTTCAACATTGCTCAGGAAGACCTAAAAACCAAGTTCGGTCAGTTTGGGGAAATCTCAGATGTATACATCCCGACATTCGCGACATCAGGAAGAGGCAGAGGTTTTGCATTTGTGAGATTCTGTCGAAAGGAGGTTGCTGATTAGGCCAAGCAAATGCTCAATGATCGATTTTTGGCCAGACGAAGAATGATTGTGAAGGAAGAAATCCAGAGAACAACGCCCAATATCCTAGCAGCTGAAAAAATGGTCCCCAAAAGTACGAATCCCATTCAGATAAAAGGAACCGCAACTACTCGGCCTCAGCAAAATCTACCTAACACAGGAACCCAGAGCTTTCAAGATCGAAGGGCTCAGCAACCCCTGATCTCATCCAACCGTTCAGCTCCAACATCATTTAAGGAGGCTCTTCATCCTCCATTCCCTCCCTCGCCCACCCACTCAATCATTGTTCCTAAATGGATCTCAGATCAGGGCAGGGCAGCTCTATCCTATGCATTGGTTGGGGAAATACCGGGATCGAGCGATGCAACCACCACCATTAGAGACCTCCTGAGCTCATCTTCATTCCACCTCCCTTAGGTGGAGATTTTCAGAATATCCCTCACAGCATACATCCTGATTTTTAAATCCAGGGGAGAAGTCATCTCCTTCTCAAGAGATAGGACTCTCCACCAAAAAAAGGGCCTGCAAAATGCCAAATCTTGGGGCCCTGCTATGATGCTCCCGGGAAGAGGCTCCTGGATTCGCATAGAAGGCATCCCCATTCATGCTTAGAGCGAACACACCATTGGCAGCATTGCTGAATGAATGGGCTCTATCATTGAACTAGATCGAAAACAGATGGAAGACCCAAACCATTGGTTCGTCAGGGCAAAAATCATTCCCCACCAAGATGCCCATGTCCTCAAAATGAGCAATCTGTTGGTCGATGGGAGATCATTCCCCATTCATGCCTATTTTGAACTATGTGGTCAGTCAAGAAAATCGAGAGCTACAAGGAAAGCTCCTTGCGCCAACGCTAAAGAAACCACAAAGCAGTGGATTATTAGATCTTTTGCCAATCACCAGAATGATAGTATGGAGGATCTAACAATAGGCAGGCCAAACAACGAGCTTATCCCAGACGGTCAATGCAGAAGCCCATTACCTGCTCGATCAAATGTCTCACAAACTATGCCTAAGACCAATCCTCAACAGGATTTTAGGGATCGGGAGGACTTCCTATCTTAGGCTTTGCCAGGGCCTATGGCTAACAAAGCTCCTCCATCTCCTCAAGCCATGGAGCCCCAGACGCTGGACATGCTTCCTCCTCCAGTTCTTCTTGCTCGGCAGGCACAACAACGAAGCCATCAGTCACACCCAGCTGCTATGCCCAGCAGGTTTGTTACAGAATGTCAATTAATACAACAACCTGGAGCATCTGATAGCAGGAACTGTGTGCAAAATTTGGACGATCTCAATAGCTAGCCAGGCCAGCAGCATTCACTTGATCAGGATAGGGAGAAACAGGATCAATGTCAAATAGCTCTTCAGGATTTGGTCACTCCCAGCCGACAGCCAATCAATTAGCCCTTAATGCGCCAATGGATTCCACCCTCCCCAGAATTGATGGTGGCCTGGGAAGGGTGGCTTTCAGGTGTGCAGCAGTTATTTAAAGAAAGGTTAGACAACTCGAATCTTATAAATACCAAGGCTCAGTCAGAGCCTAAAGCAGTTCAGGCCAAACAATCCATCTCGCCAGTCCTTATGGATAGGGACCTTCAGACGTCCATCAGGGACAACATGTTCGAAGCTGAGTTATGACAAACCACCGAGGAAACAGAGGGACCAACAATAGCCCAACAGGAATGTCAGGATTGCAATAGGAGGAAAAACAAGAAGCAGGGTGAAGCTTTAACCCTCTAGGTGGACATTCAAGGCAAGTCCAACACACAGGCAGCTATCACATCAGGCATAAGCTGCAGCTTTTAGGAAGAAGGATCAGATATAATAGACGAGAAAAAAAAAGCTAAAAAATTGTCCCAAAATCAACTTCACCAACAGGAAGAGCCAAAGACTGAAGAGCTTACAGAGAAGGGCTGAGCAAAAGGGCTAGGTTACCGATGACTAGTCTTCTTTCATGGAACGTGAGGGGGGTAGGTAATGCTCAAACTACCCGTTACTTAAGACGTCTGATCAGAAACACAACATAGTGATCCTCCTGCTCCAAGAGCCCATGATCAGGGACACCAAAAGAGTTGTTGTTGCTGCCAAACTAGGCTTTGACAAGCAGATTGTAGAAGAGATAGCAGAGAACAGAATATGGATCCTAGCCAAGGATCATATCCAACTTCAAACCCGTTGGGGTATTCATCACCACAGTTTATGCGGGTTGCTTCGGAGACCAGAGAAAGCTCCCTTGGGAGGAGATGAGGAGGCTTAATAACGCTATTGCAGGTCTGTGGTTGGTCTGTGGAGATTTCAATTCCACAACCATCCCAGGAGAACAGCTTGGTGGTCCTACTACCTTGACCCGAGCTATATGATTGAATTCTAGGACGTGATTAATGACACGGGCCTTATCGACGCTGGATTCTCAGGCTCTCCTTACACTTGGTGTAACAACAGAGTTGGTAGCGGGCATCGATGGGCCAGACTGGACAGGATGCTACTCAATTCAAATTGGATGCAAACTCTGCCGGCTGTCAAAGTTGAACACCTCATGAGAGCTCACCCCGACCACTCTCCTATTCTTCTCAACTTCCAAGATGAAGTAGCGAAAGTCCTTTGTCCATTCAGATTTCAGCGTATGTGGACAGTCTATGAGGACTTCATGCGGGTGGTTAAACATTGCTGGGACTAAGATGTGGTTGCTACTCCAATGTATAAGTTCTTCCTCAAACCGAAATATCTGAAAGCAATGCTCAAGTCTTGGAACAAGGAGGTATTCAGAGATGTTAATACCAATGTTCAAAAGGCTGAGGACGAAGTCAATAGGGCTGAATTCAACCTTATCAACTCACAATCAGTAGCAGACTCAATCATGCTCAGTTGTGCCCAGGCGAAGCTGAAAAAGGCTCATCTTCAAGAGGAGATTTTTTGGAAGCAGAGGTCTAGGAATATGTGGCTCAAGGAGGGTGACAGAAACACTAGGTTTTTCCACGATTCTGTGTTGGATAATCATAGGAGGTTAGCCATCCAGAAAATGAAGACAGCCACGGGTGACATAGTAGACCAAATCAAAGACATAGGGAGAGAGGCAGAAAGTTACTTCAAGAACCTATTCTCTTCAGAAGGTTCTACTATCGCAGATGAGTTCCTAATGTGCATCTCAAGAATGGTTACCACCCAGATGAATGTTGGACTATTGAGGCCCCTCTCTATGGACGAAGTGAGGGCTGCAGCCACCTCCATCTTGCCTGATAACGCTCCTGGCCCGGACGACTTTGGGGGAGCCTTTTACTCTTCTTGCTGAGATGTCATAAGGGACGACTTATTTACGGCTGCCAACGATTTTTTCCAGGGTGGGCCGATCCCCAGAGCTTTCCAAAGCACTCTCCTCTATCTTATTCCTAAGAAGAGGAACCCGGAATGCATTGCAGACTATAGGCCGATCATCCTTTGTAACTGTATCATAGAGATCTTTTTGAAAATTATGGCATCCAGGCTCTCCCACATCCTCTCGCAGCTGATTTCCAAGGAACAGGGAGCATTTGTTAAAGGCCGATCGATAGCTGAAAACACCACCATTGCTAGGGAGATGGCTCATGAGATTGATCAGAAGGTCTTCGAGGAAAACCTATTCATCAAACTTGATAGGGAGAAGGCGTACGACCACATGGAATGGAACTTCATAGCCCAGGTTCTTGAGAAATTTGGTTTCGATCCACTTTGGATCAGCCAAATTCAACATTGTTGGCAGGACGTGTGGTTTTCAATCCTTATCAATGGTAGAAGTTTTGGGTTCTGTCAATCTAGCAGAGGCCTAAGACAGGGGGACCCACTTTTGCCGTCCATATTCATCATCGCAGCAGAGGTGTTCAGCCAAGGAGTGCAACATTTGTTCACTTTAAGGGGTTGCCAACCGTTCAAACTTCCCCTTTCTTGCCCCAGAATCTCTCACCTATTTTTTTGCTGATGATGCTATTCTATTTCTTAATGGCATGCAATCTAATCATGAGAGTTCTTCTCAGCTTCATTCGCAAGTACGAGAGTGCCTCTGGTCAGAAGGTGAACACATCCAAAACTTCCTTCATCACCCCGAAAAAAACAACCAACAACAAGTTCCAATGGCTGATAAATCTTACGGGCTTCAGACAATCGTTCCTGCCAACGGTGTACCTTAGAGTCCCCCTGACCAAAGGCCGAATCGGTAGCTCCCTCTTCCAGCCGCTCATCCAAAAGGTCACGGGCAAGATGAAAGGATGGAAGGCTAGGCTTCTCAACCCAGCAACGAAATTGGTGCTAATTAACCACGTGGATTTTTTTTACTAATGTACGTTTAACTCGTAATAAGCATAATCACAAGTATACCCAAATTACAAAGACAACATCATCATCACATATCCACTAATATAAATATTTGAATACAATACTGAAAGGAAAATACATAAATTGAAAATCAAGCTCCAGAAGACCGCTGCACGCTCCAAGCTCAACACTGCTGCAACCTATCATCATCTGCAATCATCTATCGTGCATAAGCTTATAGAAAGCTTAGAGGGTAGTGTAAGTGTGTGCATAAGGTAAGTACCAAGTATTCAATACAATGCCATGGTTATACAATACCGAAAATACCGGTAATCCATAAATCATACAATATCGGAATAAGCAGAAATATTGATAAGATCATGAATTATCAGAGTAAGCAGAAATATCGATAAGAGCATGAATTATCAGAGTAAGCAGAAATATTGATAAGATCATATGATAACAGGGTAAGCGAAAATACGGACAAGTCCATAAGTCAATCAATGTCAGAATACGCAATATAGAACAACTATGCAAATGTGGAATTATAGATAGCCAAATATCAGATGCAGAGGATGCAATGCAATAATATTCCTGATGAGTAACACAAATAGCGTTAACCGTATCTAGACCATATAAATGCAGAAACACAGTAACCCAAAATGTCATATGTCATGAATGTAATACAATATGCGGTGCGAATGGAATGACCATGCTGGAGTGTGAAGTCGGGATGATAGTATGTAGTATCGCAGGCTATGGGGTCCATCACAAGGGACTTCTATCCAAACCAGTCCCATACCTAAATTTGGATAGTCAGACTCAATGTGGTAAACTCCTGATCTCAGGTTAGTCGCGCGCCCCAACCGAAATCCTAGTCATTGCGAAGGTACACGTAACAAATAGTTGCGCACCACTAGCCCAAGTAGTTAATAAATGAATGAGTATGCAACTCCTGCTCAATAAGTCCATATATCAGTACAATTCCTCTCTGGGATCATCACCGGAGTTTAGTACACTCCAAATGGCACTGCCTCTCTCCCAGCCGCACAGTCCAAGCGTAAGAAACTTCACTATCTGCCTAGCCAATAGTCTGTCAATACCTATCTAGCACGTCGATAGTGGACCCATTTACAAACTGGTCAAACTTAGCCTAGCTATACCCCCTACTCTCGGGCGGGTAAGGCCACACCCCTCCCAACCGACCACGACACAGTAGGAGACACGGCCTCCTGGTATTCGGCACTCAGGTGCTCATGTATCCACTCGATCTCGATGTTTATGCGTCTTTTGGTACCAAGAGGGTTTAGGAATTTTCACCCAGGGCCATCTATGACAGCCTGATGCTAGAAAAAATTTCGGTGTCCCGTCTGGCCATCCACGACATGCATGTGGAGGCTACGGCCCCGATGTCGCTAGGGCACACAATGCAAGATGCATGAGTCATACAATACAGTCATGCATCAATCCTGCGCATACCGCGTGCTCAAGTGATATAACCTCTGCCTATCAGAGAGTCTCATAACAACATGCTCAATGACGTATGCAATGATCAATCACATTTCATAACAAATATGCAGATGATGCGTAAGAGCATGTATCATGATGCTATGCTGTCACATACTCATAACCGGTATCAACAACCGGCAACGACAATCGACCTCGACAATATGGACATTTAACCAACATTGCCCCCAAGGAATGGCCCACATAGGGCCAAACATATAATTGGCCCACGGCCTCACACAAAGGCCTGATATATTACACAGTGGGCCTTACTCAAGAGACACATATACACAACAGGCAGGCCCTGCTCATGGGCCTAACATACATCACAATGGGCTCCTTCGCCTAACCCCCAAATGCATCCTAAGGGGCCTCATCACCTAGGCCTCAATATACATCACATTGGGCCTCGACAATCGGCCTCAATATTCAGAATCGACACTCGGGGTCGGTCTCGATAATCGGTACCGATAATTAATATGTATAAACAAGGTGGGGTCCATAGATGGGAAACTAATCAACAATTATGTAAAAAAAATCGACTCTCGGCCGTGGTTATATCAATTCGATAACACGGAGCTATCTGTTTATGGCGAATAGGGCCCACTTATTTGGGTTAACCCATGAAGAGAATGGGCCTAACAAGGCCTAAGGAAAGGTTACAATGAGGACATCTAACCGTCATTGCCCATCAATGTGGATATTCAACCAACATTGCTCCCAAGTAGTGGCCCATGTAGAGTCAAACATAAGGTGGGCCCAAATATCCAACAGGTGGCCTCAAATAGTATCACAGGTGGGCCTTACACATGCAGCACGTGGGCCTACACATCACGGTGGGTCGATACATTGGACCACACCAACCAATATTACCCCAAGTAGTGGCCCATGTAGAGTCAAACATAAGGTGGGCCCAAATATCCAACAGGTGGCCTCAAATAGTATCACAGGTGGGCCTTACACATGCAGCACGTGGGCCTACACATCACGGTGGGTCGATACATTGGGCCACACCATTAGCCTAATATGCACATCACGGTGGGTTGCATCATTGGGCCGCATCAATGGGTGTCAATCCAACAAGTGGGCCGCATCAATGAGCCGCACTAATGGGCCTTATACACATCAAGTCGGGCCTTGATAACTGGGCTGGTAATATGACATAATAGGACACGACATACGGGCCGGAAATACGCCTCAATGGGCCTCGACCCATGGGCTAAAAATACATCTCTATGGGCCTTACCAAATGGGCCATAAACACATCCTAATGGGCCTCAACCATGGGCCTCTAACATATCATAACGGGCCTCGCATCAATGAGCCGCACTAATGGGGCTCATGCACATCAAGTGAGTTGCATCAATGGGCCGCACAAATGCACAATAGGTAGGCCCTGCACATGCAGCAGATGGGCCCCCACCAGATGGTCGATGTGGATATGAATGCATACATCATGCGGGTCTCACATCCCACGAACAGTGTGGATAAGGCATACATCATTGTGGTCCCCCGTCCCTAGACGGCGTGGACGAAATCCTATATCAAGGCAGACCACACGTCCATTAAATGGACAGACAGTGCGAATATAACAATCATGGGCCTAATACATATCACAATGGGCCTTGCCCATAGGCCTAAGATTCAAGTAGGTGGGCCCATCATATGGACCTTAAATACGAGGCAGGTGGGCTCTACCACATGGGCCAAAACACATCATGATAGGCCTCATACACGTCGCAATGGGCCGCATCACGGTGGGCCACATACATCACAATGGACCGCACTAATATATCAAGGTGGGCCATAAAAACATCATATTGGGCCTCAACAAAGGCCACAGTCACATCATAGGTGAGCTCTGCTCATGGGCCCTCAAATACACCACATGGACGGTCATAAATATATCAAGTTGGGCCCGACAAATGGGCCACAAAATACATCAAGGTGGGCCCGATAAATGGGCCATAAAATAAATCAAAGTGGGCCTAATCACATGGGCCTCATTTATATCCAGGCGGGCATCAACATCGAGTCTCATATATCACATTGGGCCGAATCAATTGGCCGATCGAATGGGCCGCGCCAATCATCCATCAATAGAGATCATTATAGAGCATTAAATAAATAAATAAATCAAATGAATCATATCCAAAGATCATCTGGACCATACTACAACTAATAGTGGTGATACTAACTTTCCACCTTCAACTTCCAGTGGGCCCTCCACATCATTTAATTTCCATCCAGACTATCCCCATGGTCACAAGGACCTGGGGAGAAACAAATATCATATTGATCTAAGGCTTTTGTAACCCAAAAGGGGTTTCAATGGTAGGCATTCACTCTGCTATTTTTTGTAGTGTGGTCCACCTGATAACTGGATCTGTCTCATTTTTAGTCTCAAGCCTTAAGACGGGCTTTCAAAATGGTTGAACAATTTGGATGCAAGACATGCATCATGGTGGGCCATCCCAATCGGTGGACGGCGTGGATGGGTCCACAGACCCTGTCTAACGTTAGTACGGCAGTTACATAGCTGCTGTTGTACGCTGCAGCGTTGAAAACAACAGAGGTTGGTCCTACGTAACAGGCTACCCACCCCATGACATATTATATTAATATATTAAAATAATATTTTATTTTTATTTTATTTTATTTTCTCTAGGCAGCTAGTACACCCACTGTCTACTCACGCTCCACCATCCACCTCCGCTGTCAGTTAACACTTCACCGTAAGCCATGCCTCACGATCAGTACACCCTCTACCGGTGCGTCCACTGGACAGACGGTGTGGATATGGACCTCGTCAAGGTGGGTCCCTCATGGCCCACCTGTTTTGGATCCAAAACTTCTGTGAAATCTCAAAAGGATTTCAATGGCAGACGTTCAATCCTTACTGTTTCCTTGTGACGTGGGCCACCTGAGCTCTACATGTGACTGATTTTTGGGGGGCCCACTGTCCCAAAAGGGACTTACCAAATGCCCGACTTGGACGTTCTACACACATCATGGTGGGGCCTATGCATGGGATCCACGTCCCTGCACATCTTGCGCATACAGCGGAATGCTCCTGCGTGTCCAGAGACGTCAGCAGTAGCACTGCTGCTTCATATGTTTTTTTTTTCGATTTTCTCAGGATTTTCCCTAGGTGGGGCCCGCATCAGTAGAATCTGCCCCACCCATTGGATCCTACGGCTCAAGACAGACCCGTGAAGCCCAATATTCAATATATTTTGGCATATGGAAACCTCAAAGTGGATTTTAACAGTATAAAACACTTGCCATAGCCCGCCAGGGGATCAGATTGGCTTCATTTTTCGGCTCAACGCCTAAAATGATCTAGGGAATGGAATGGACGGCATGGATTTGATCAATACATCTAGGTGGTACCTGCATAAGTGGCCCACCCAAAAAGGGCTGAAGTAATGAAAGTTTTTTTTTTTTTTTCCCTATTGCAGAGGTTACCTGCGCTTCAGGCCACATTCAGCGTCACTGGACGCTGGACTATACATTTCATCAAGATGGGTCGCACGTGTGGGGACCACGGCTGGTGGGTCCCACGTGGACATGGCCCACTTGACTTGGATCAATTTGATATTTGTGTTTTCCCATCACCAAAGGGTATGGTCCACATGACTTGGACGGTTTGGTTAAGACATACATCAAGGTGGGGTCCATCCGAGTAAGCCACACATCACATAAAAATGAAAGAGAGAGAGAAGCACCCACCTCTAGATCTTGAGGGGTTTTAGTGGTGGAGATGGGGTTTGGGGGGGTTGGATTAAGAGGGCTAAAGGTTGAAGTTGCTGGATTTGGGAGCTTCTATGGATGGTTGGAGATTGCAAGGAATAGAAATGGAGGAGGAGAGAGGTAAGAGAGAGAGATATGTAATGATGGCTTTGTAAGGCCATCATTAATTGTAAAGAGGCATGCCATAATGAGATGTAAGACAATAATTGCTTTGACTAAAAAGCAATGATGACTTTGGGTGATGTCACCCTAGTTGGGAATGGTGCCATGTGATAAGTGGGTCCCGCAACATGCGGTCCACAACCTTTATAGTGCGCGGGCCACAACTTATGATTTAGATGTCGAAATGGCACACGAGACGTGGCGTCGGAACCGCGGCGATAACACAGTCGCAATGGCGCAGGTCTCGGGCTGAATCGCTTTGGGTTTACAGGATGGAACTCAAGGTTGCGCGCAAATGAAATTTAAGGGTTGCAAGTCGCCAACGGTGTACCTTAGAGTCCCCCTGACCAAAGGCCGAATCGGTAGCTCCCTCTTCCAGCCGCTCATCCAAAAGGTCACGGGCAAGATGAAAGGATGGAAGGCTAGGCTTCTCAACCCAGCAACGAAATTGGTGCTAATTAACCACGTGTTGACCAACATCCCCATTCACATTCTGTCAGCCATCAATGTCCCCAGGACGGTAATCAAGCTGGTAGAAAGAGCCATGGCCAATTTCTTTTGGGGCAGCTCAGATAGCGGCAACAAAAGTCACTTGGTCAGGTGGTCGAAACTTTGTACCCCCACACAGGAGGGTGGTCTTGGCATTAGGAGCTTTGACGACATCATGAGAGCATCCAGAGTGAAGATGGGTTAGCTGATGCTGCAGGGAACGACCCTGTGGGCTGAGTTAATGGGCGCTAAATATTTTCAGAAAACTATATTCAACAAAGGCTTGATCGGAGCTGCTGTGTCGCAAGACTGGAAGGATATATTCAAAGCATTACCGTTTGTTTTGCAGCACTCTAGATGGCTTGTGGGGGATGGCAACATCAGCTTTTGGAATCAGAATTGGTCCGGCGGTGGTTTTCTAGCAGGAGCTACGGTGGGGTGCATCCTGAACTACCTGTTGAATGCAAAGGTGATAGACTTCAGCCCCTCCATTGGCACATGGACCTTGGCCGATATTCAGCCCCTTATTCCTCCCTCTGCATTTCAGTCCGTTGTGGCTAGCGCCGTGTCCTCGTAAAAAAAAACCTGATAAGCTGATCTGGGACCTTTCCTCCTCGGGTAAATTCTCTTTGAAGTCTGCATGGAATGGGATTTGGATTCACCGGCCTCCTCTGCCTTGGACGAGGTGGCTGTGGAACGATTTTTTGCCTCCAAAAATAGGAATTTTTTCTTGGAAAGCCATGAACAGGGTTGTACCTGCTGACGTAGATGTGCAGCGGTTTGTTGTCTTCCTGGCATCCAGATGTGAGTGTTGTCTCCCTCCCAACCACCTCTTTCCCCTCCCCTTGTCCTCTTCCCAGTCTCCATCTCGCCATGGGGGCGATTCCACATCCATAAGGCCAGCCAACCCCATCGACAGTCCCTTGCCTAGCCCGTCCATCACTGATCACCGGCCCTTCACCAATCCTACTTTCCAAGTTACAATGGAAAGCCTCGATCACCTATTTTGCCATGGCAAGGTTGCATCTACAGTTTGGAGACACTTTAACAGACTTTTTGATATGCCCCTTATTCTCAATCAATCCCTTCTCCAGCGGGTCCAGCAGTGGACCTCTAAGGCTAGCTGAAAATCCAGATTCTCATGTTTAATTAGTATCGCCGGAAGCTTCATCACCTGGGAGATATGGCTCAGCAGAAACTCGACAAGATTTGAGGGCCTAAGAATGTCTGCCTACCGAATCATCTTGTCTGTTTCCCGATGGCTAAGAGAAGTGGACTCAGCGATCCCAGGCCCCGACAGGAACTCATTGGCGGAGTCCATCACTCTCAAGGCACTAAAGATTGAAGTGCCCTCCGCCCCTCTTGCAGGATATCCTAGGTTGGTCAAATGGTCCAAACCTCCCCAAGGCTGGTTGAAGCTTAACACTGATAGCACCTTAAGAGGGAATCCAGGTGAGAGCGGAGGAGGAGGAGTTTGCAGAGACCATCTAGGCAGGATGATTTTCACATTCCACCGGCGCTATGGAATCACTTCCAACACAATTGCGGAAGCCCAGGCTGCTCTAGATGGGCTGGACATATGCTCCTCTCTCGGGTTATCCAATATAATTGTTGAAACAGATTCAAATCTCATTGCGGTCTCGACCAGTGACCCGCAGGGACCTATCCCGTGGAAAATCTAGCATAGGATGGGGACTATTCAGCTCAGATGACAGACTATGAACCTCATCTTTAACTATATCTTCAGGGAGGGGAATTCTGTTGCAGATGCATTGGCCAGGCTGGCTAGTGAGGGTCACCCAGATCTTATTTACAGAATCCGTCCAGATCTGCCGAGGTAAAATATTGATTTTAATAAAAATATTTTAATAATAAAAAGTAATATAATATATAAAGTTGTTTTTTGAAAAACACTTTTCTACGGGTTTTGGAATAGTCCCACATGGAAAAGAGAAGAGAAAAACCTGTGGTTTATATGAAGGAAGTGGAGTATTATAATATTTACTTACCTAGTCCGTGGACTATGGACCTTGCGTGTTACGCACTGGAACACCCGCGCGCGCGCTCTCGCA
Source organism: Magnolia sinica (assembly GCF_029962835.1). NCBI lineage: Eukaryota > Viridiplantae > Streptophyta > Magnoliopsida > Magnoliales > Magnoliaceae > Magnolia > Magnolia sinica. The sequence goes on from NC_080584.1 coordinate 61,216,391, forward strand.
CGGGCACGGGCTCGGGCTCGGTCTCGATCTCGGACTCGGACTCGGTCTCGGTCTCGGACTCGGACTCGGTCTCAGACTCGGTCATGGGCACGGGCTCGGGCTCGGTGCGAGGGCGTGGGCATGTGAGGCAGTGTGGCTGTAGAGGCGCTAGTGGCACACTTTGCACTTCGCACATCCGCATCGTGTCGCAGAGAGTCGCTCCTTCGCGACCTTGAGCGAACCGGAGCGAGACGTGTGCGAGTCGCGGTGCGACTAAGTGGCTAAAGGCATATGGCTACGGTTATAGTCCGTAGCACGACCGTAGCCATAGGTCTTAAAGCTATGGCTACAGATTTAAATCGTAGCCATAGAAACAATAAGTACGGCTTAAATCCGTAGCAATATTGTCCATAGCTCTAGAGTATATACAGCTACGGATTATATCTGTAGCTAAAAGTAGAGCAAGAACCGTAGCAATAGGCTAAAATTAGTAACAGCTACAGTTTTGAGATAAAGGGCTACGGTTAATGGCCGTAGCAACTGCCTATTTTTTTAAAAAATTACATATTCAAATAAAATATAATAATGGCATATCTTACCATTGTAGTACATGCCCTGATAGATCAACTCATATAAGCTAATATAGATAAATACTTCATGGCTAAATCATTCATTCATTCAATCAAACACAATTATTCATTCATTCAATCAAAAATACAATCATTCATTTTAATCCATTTACAAAAGTAATATGCCAACATAATAGTTATATGTCTATTTAAAGTTCTCATTGACAACAAGATCCAATGCCTTCTCATAGCCAAATAGCTTCTCAACAATCGCAAGCGAGAACTCCATGGATGTGCCTCTACTAGTTATCAATTCGCCATCAACTAACACCCTATTCTCAGCTTCGCTTTGATCCGAAAGCTTACTGCACATGGCTGAAAATCAATTTCATCATACAAACAGTGTAGTCCTATGAAAAAGTTATGACCCAAAACTGAATAACTAAATTATAGAGAAAAATGATGACAAGATGACATAAAAAAGAAAGACAATGCTCAAGAGCATACATTGATCTTCTCATTTTTGAACAAGCAAAATCTGCAATAGCCAAAGACAAAATAAACATTAAGCTATTCAAAATACCAAGTAATATAGGTATAGCAATACCAACTAAATTTGCAAAAACAGAATAAATCAACCATTTCAGCTAAACTCAGCCAATGACTTGGGTAGAGTCATTCATATGGTCAAGGTGTCCATTAGTAAAAGTTAGGGTGCTTCAAAACTCCATGTTTCTAAAGTTACTTAATCAAGCCTACATTTACTTAATCAAGCCTATCACGTTGGTCCTTTCCTAGTCATGCAACTCGTTACCTCATCTTTATTTCATTATACAGGTGAAATACCATGAGTCATAAATCGAGAGTCATGGTATGAACATTTATAGATATCCCACAGAAAATAAAAAGTGAAAAAAAAATTGGACAGCAGTCATCAGTTGATCATACAAGTAAAATACCATGTCTCAAAAATCTGAAGTCAGAGTTTGAATATTTACAAATATCCCACCAAAATAAAAAGAAAGAAATTTTGAAAGGCAATTACTAGTCAACAACTTCTCTAGAATCAGGTAAACAATACTCAACAATATACATCAAGAAACTTCACAAATTGCTCCCAGCAGACCTGCACAGTAATGTCATAATTATTATCATCTCATAATGGCAAAGAATTATGAAAAAGATGACTGCTGGAGAGAGAGAATTACAGTAATGTCATCTTTCTCATATTTCTTTGCCATGTTCATCAGCTCTCTTAAATTTGGCAACTATATCCAAAACCATAAGCAGTAGTGAAATGAACTCCCTCTAAATCTGGTCTGAACCACCACGTGCCTATCTGGTGTTTCAGAGATGGAAACAGACATATGAGAGGAAGAAATATAGTAAAGGATTTCCTTTTAATTTGAAAAAATTCGAACACTAAAGATTGCATATGAACCATTTTAACTATTAAAGCCCACTACCTCAGATATGTAAAGTGGCACAATGGCAGATGAGTGCCTATTCCAATCCCAGAAAGTAAATGACCAATTATCATCATTTGTACACTATGGGCTGTAGCACTGCAAAAATTTGCTAAGCACATTACACAAAATACCTTGCTACTACTAAATCCAATTTTACAAACTTACAGTCAAAGGATATGTCACAAACTAGAGAAATGCTCCAATTGCAAGTGGGATTGCATCTAGTTGAAAAGTCGTTGTTCTACCAAATTTATCACTTGGTTGAATGGAACAAAATTTAAACATTACTTAATCAAAAGCACTTTAAGTTAAGAGGTTTGTATACATTCTACCTGAAGGAACGGTGATAACTCAAGCATCTATTGTTACTTTATGCAACAATGACAATAATAATTTTGTCATAGCAACGATTCCCGACAAGAATTTTACATCGATACATATTGATGTTGCACAAAAGTAACAGATCTTGATTCCATTCTCTCCGGCTTCAGAAAAGCTCTATTATTGTTAAGACAGTAAGGCACACCATTAGGAGAGGGGCACAAATGGCAACTACATCATCTTGATTCATAGTAGATGCACCCACTTTAAATTAGATCAGTGCCTTGTTTGAAAAGTGCAGAAACCCCACTCCCCATAATGGAGAAAGTCCATCAAACTAGCTCCTAGTGGCAAGTGTGTGCTCATTTTTAGATAAGGCCAACATTCCACCAATAACCAGTGTTGTTGTGTACCCAAACGTGGTTTGATTTTTTTTCCAAGGAATGAGTTGGCCTCAACCTTGTCAGAATCTGCTGCGACAATGACCAAAACTCCTATAGATTTAAAGATCTTTTACTGATTGGATTCCCTTAAGAGTTTTAGGATTTTTTTTTTCTTTTTCTTTTTCATGGGTGTGGTAACTGGAAAACTGAGTTGGACTTTTCATAAATGGAAAGCCCAAAAGACATGTTACAGATTGTCAGCCAATGAGATCTAAGTCGATGCCATGGTCTGGGTCTAGCTTTATTCCAGTGGTTACGCTTAATCTAAAGAAATGTTTTCTTGCCCTTTGGCCATTATCATTGTTATTATTGTAATGACTGGGGAAAGTCAGGGGGTGAGAAAGTGAAAAAGATAGAAAAATAAGAAGTGGATAAAATCCAAGGCGTTCATTGACACGGCTTAAATCTACTTCATTCATTTATAAGGATGTATATTTTTAAATTTTTAGAAATACCACTAATTTATATTAGAAATATCATTTAATATCTGGTCGAATCTCTCCTAAAATAAATTGCATGGGCAAAAATATCACAGCTCTTTACTTTATACATTGAAGAGATTAACTATTATTATAATTATTGTTACTGGTGTGTGCAATGCAGTATAGAGAAAGACTTAAGGGAAAAGGTGAGGCTACAAGCAAATGATTATGCTATACAACAAGCATATGATGGGATCCTTTTCAAGGCCAAGTGGAGATATTTTAGCCAAGAGCCAAAACCTAATTACAATCAAGAAATTGGGGCAAAGGCTAGAAATGTAGCCACTACTGTCTAAGAGAAAGGTAGCCACTACTTCAACTTCACCTAGACATTTGCTCCTTAATGACCTTGTTTAGTTTATGGTAGCAGCAGGCCTGAATCAAGTTTCAGACCTTGTTTAGTTTAGTTTAGTTTAGTTTTATTAATATTATCATTATCATTTCTGGAAGGTAGTTTCATGGCAAGTTGATTCAGATGATCAATTATCTCGCTGATCTGATCTTCTAACTAGCTGATTCATTTAAATCAATTGTATGGCTAAAGTGAAAAATAATCAAATTCATCTAGCAATCGTAAGAGGGAAAAAAAATCACATTAAACTCACTTGATCAATGAGGTGCTTCCAATTTGATGAGCCTCAGCAATGGCCAGTGTTTACTTACCTAGAATGCACCAGACTGTCAAATTGGTGGGGATCAGAACTCATCACTGAACAGGACGGGTTTTTGGCTGGGACTGAAACTCCTCAGTGAATGGGTCAGTTCAGTAAAAACACAAGAATACCATTTTATTAAGAACATGCAAGTTCACTAGGCTAAAGAAAACACAACTTTGTTCATGTTGCCTTTCAACCATCACATGATTAGAAGCGAACAAATCATCACAACGAAATGAAAAATTAATGAAAAAAAATAAACAAATCACATAATTACCAAAATATGAAAACCAAATTCACATCATTAAGCAAACAAAAATTTCTGCTTTAGTAGAAATTGCTTTTTGTTTGTCTTGATCATCTTTCGGTCGACCAAATTGAAATCACTAGAAGAGCTTACCAAAGAAGGATCTTTCATCATGTTCTGTTGCCCCATAGATGTTGAATCCTTAGATGCGTGCAGTCGTTGCAACCAATAATCAGTTTCAGGTCAACGACAGATTTTTCTTAGTGGTACTATTTCCTACAATAAAAAGAGAGGAAACAAGTATTGAATAACTGCCTCAAGACTACAAGGTTACCAAATGGAATTTTGGTTTAGCATATGTAGCAAAATAATCAGCTTTAACTGACTTGAACAACTGAATTGGTCCATAATTGTATATCTTCTCATATATAACTTTTTCAAATGAGAGAGAGGGGGAGGCAGGGAGGGAGAGGGCAGAATTTCAAGGAAAAGAAATACTTTGATATTCTGGCAGAGTGAGACAGATGATAAGCAGGCACTTAGAAATTATACTTCGACACCACACATTTTTCATTCATGTAATTCAAATTAAACCATCCAAATTATGTATAACAGTTTAGATGGACCACAAACTAAAGATTTGTAGATATTTATTGGACAGTTAATAATGAAAAATATCCAATGATCTTTTTTCAACAAACAAGTGTCAACAATCAGAGGTTAGTCTTGTCCAATTAACCTGATATTTACAATACTCCACAATTTAGTCTATTTAATTTGAGTTAATGAATGCCATGCATACCATTTCTAAGTTCTTGTGTATCAAGTGTCATATGCATTTAGAAAATGAAATTTACTCCACAAAAGGGAATTCATAAAAAATTGTCATTCAACAAAGACGACAAGACTTGTATTGCTTACTTTTCACTATGAAACTACTGGCTACTTTAATAAGGGAAAGACTTAAAGAGTGTGAAGTACTTATTTTCTTAATCTATCTGCAACTCTATTCTTATACAAATGAAAGATAAATCGAAGCCACACATCTGGCTGTGCCCCCTACCTTGGATGGGCCATGATGAAAAAATAACACAACTCCTGCAATTCTATGCCATTTAATTGGAGGACTTTGAGGAAAGAAAATGGATGATTAGAAGAAATAAATAAAGTACGATTGACCATCAGTTAGGAAAAATCCTCCAGTGGAAGGGTTGGGTTGTCTGTGGTGTGATTTTCAGTCTATGCCCATCCATGGTAAGGCCCACTAGAGGAATGGTTCAAATCTTGTACATGTGTTCAGGCATGTTTGGATACACAGAATCCATAGGGAAATAGAAATTGTTTTCCACTGACAAGACAACTGGGCTGTTTGGATATGTGACCTTGACATAGTAATAATCGCTCTTATCCATGATCAGAATTCTTGGGCACAAGAAATGAGATAACTGTTGTCTAATGAATTCAAGAATTCCACTTGATACCCAAACACGGCCCCATTTTCTAGGATCCTTATCCAATTTTTTTACAATAAGCAAGAAATTACCACTGGATATTATTTTCTTTAGAAAACCCAAGGATTCCACATATCCAAACACGTGCAAGTGATAATTTTCTATATTTTGCAAGATTGGCATTAAATCATCAGTCACTAAAAAAGAACCATCCAAGTTGTTTACGAACAAATTCATTCCAAAGAAGCTTAGGTACACTTTGGTCATTTTCGGCACAACCATTGAGCCAAATGATGAAACTAAGCCATGAAGTGGCACCAGATTACCTGCATTTCAAACTTAATAGCATTATCTGATCCGCTGCCAACTCCAATTTCGACAATAGAAGGTCCATCGGTAGAGAAGCCATTCATGCATAGAGTAGTATTGGGTGCATTTCCAAGATAACCACATGCACACCTCTATATATGGGCATGAAGCAAACTAGCATGTGTAGGACATCTGAGCTGTATAGATGATAGATAGATAGCAAAATGGAAAATGAGAAGTTCTGGTTTAATATAGTTTTGAACTTAAAAATAAAAATAAGTGAAAAAATGGCCATATATCCACATGTGTGTATTATATATAAATAAGGTTAAAATAGAAAAGAAAAAATGGCCATATATCCACATGTGTGTATTATATATAAATAAGGTTAAAAGAGAAACTTCAATTAAAAAATTAGACTTTATTTTTAACATGTTTAATTCATTTTCGCCCCAAAAATCTTTCTTTTCTTCTTTCCTATATTTAAAAATATAGGGAGTTTTAAATGCTTAATCAATTATATGAGGGTTTTTTTTTTTTTTTTTTTTCAAAAATACAGAGTTTTGCTACCTATGAGATGACTTGGCTAAAAATCAGGCGGGTCAACAGGGCAGCAAATGTATGAAAATGATGGCTGGTTTATAAGAACTCGCCAAATTCTTTTGGACTGTCCATTATTTCCTTACATGTGTGGCCTACCTGGTGATTTTTTATGGCCAGATTACTAGGCTAGTTCATCAAGATAGCAATCCCTCCTGTTACATGGCCCAAGCTACTCGAATTGTTGCAACACATATCAGTGGGACTGATAACATCTGCAGCTGCTCAAGCCTATTTGAAGCCAAGACATAAAAATAGATGAGGAGAAAATCAGTGTAAAATCATGTCATAAGAACTGTCTTCATAGCTTCTGTTATTAACTGTGCAACAGCCTATTTACAAGCAACAAGATATAAAAGCCCAAACTGTATTTTAATTAATTAAAATGACACAACTGAATCATGGAAAGAAAAGCTTTTGACAGTGATACTTACATTCCTTTGGATAGAGAAACATTCGATGATTTAGGTCACTGGAAAAAGGTTGAACACATTATATTCCGTTCTAAAAATTTACAATTTAGCTAAAGAAGAAAAGATTGCTCTATAATACATACATCAATACCTCAATAGGATTGGAACCTTCACTAATAACCTCCCCCTGCTCCTTATATAACTGAAGAACTTCCACATCTCCATCGTCAAATAGTATCTTTGAAGCAAATATCATTCAACAAGTAAGTCTTCAAGAAAGGGGACAGTTTGGATAGGGATAATTAAGAGGAGTACACAAGTCTCATAGTTTACCACATGTTTCTTCTTTCCTGGGTTATAAGGTTGCACAACACCTTCATAAAACCTGCAGGTAAGAATGGTAGAGTTTACAAGTTCAATTGTCTTCACTGGTTCAAGATTAGTGATAAAAAAATACCTGCAAGACATTCACACAATGGTCCTCATCATCCATTGAAATTTTATTTTTATTTTTACTAAAATAAGCAATGATACTAATTTTATGAAATCAATAGAAAACAGAACAGGAGTATTAGCCAGCTTGAAATACATTTCTGTCTCCAATTCTAATTGGATCTGATATTCGGTTGTCATTGGAGCAATGGATCTGAAAATCAAACCATTGTGCTTGCATACCTGAATCCTGTGCACTTATACCTTATGCACATGAAGTAGTTGGTAATTACCAGCTGCAAACTTGTTTCTATTTTGGCAGGTTGTCAATTCAATTGCTAGTCGTTGCATCTGAATTTGTGTTAGAGCAACCTAAATAACCAAATAAATGATGAGGAGCAGCCAAGGAAACTTTTCTCCAATTAACCTAAAATTCAAAAGGCAAAGTTGCTTATTCATTACTTCAGCATAAAGTTCCTATGGCAACCATATATCTAGAAAATAAAAAGATAAAACATTGCACTCTTTCACCAATGTAATCCTGCATACAAACCAGGTCTCTTTTCTAAAGATATTATGCTATTGCAATAGGCAAGCATATAAACATATCAACTGCACATGGCATTGAATAAAATACCACATGAACAATTTATAACCTGCCACATAAGAGTCTAATCTGTAGAAATTAAATGTTGCGTGCAAACATAGAGGGCAATTGGTTCAATCTGGTAAGGATTTCATAAAAGAAATCCAAAGTGCTTTCAAGAGCTTTCCTGATCTTCAAATTTTTCTTCATCAAGATTTGCAGTCTGTAACCCAAGAATAAGACTTACTATTGGTTACATCATAAATCAAGAGCTCCCATTATATTCTTCCCGGCAAGTACTTTTCTATTATGAAAAGGTAAATAGATTTTGCAAGGAATTCTAAAAGTGAGAGAAAGATGAAACAAAACCTTAATGTAACAGACACCATCTAGATTGGAACTAGCAAGGAACAAGAGCTGCTGGAAAAAAAAAATCATCCTGCTTAATCTGCATCAAATGTGATATCAAAACCCACTATAAGAGCCCTATAGATAATATGCAGGGTAAAGTTCCACAAATCCATTTAAGAGTCAGTTGGCAACATGAAAGTGCAAACTGGATGCAATTCATTTTTTAAATCAGATCACGGATTCCAATCACTACTAGGAACAGACTTACGACTTGTATTGGTATACCCAAAATTGCCAGCTAGCAGAATTGTGTTCAAGCTGAAGCTACCTAGAAACAACAGTCGACTGGCAATTAGCCTGAAGCTCAGGCGCAGGGGCCATTGGCTTGAGGTAACAGGGAGAGGAATAACCCTAGCTTCTGGGCAATTCTCATATTTGAAGGCCTACAGATATATGCATATCAATTTGTGGAAAAAAAAAATGTATAAATGCTCTGCCTGGATAGCACAATTTTGTAGCAACGTAATTAACTGGAAGAGAATAAAAGAGCTGATACCTCTAAGACTCTAAAATAAACCAACTTTGGCTAAAAGAAATATACACCAAAATTTCTTACCACAAGCAAAAAATGGGTTAAGAATTTTCCATAAATAACAAATTAACAGTAAATTTCACCAAAATCAACAAGCTTTTAAGGTTGATTTTTTTTAAATATAAAATTCATCATGATAATCTTTGGGAAAAAATCTTTAAAAAAAAAAAAAAAAAAAGAATCTCCAAAAATTTCAACCTAGGACAATTAACCAACAAAAAATTATAATAAATCAGACAACTGAAACATTCAAATGTTCTAATATCATACACCATAACCTTGTTGATATTGAGTGGCATGCGTGCAGGCTTCCAAGGAGAGCTTCTGGCATTCCTTTAGACAAGATTTGAACTGCTCCCAAAGGTTCTAATATCAATTCAATAGCAAAAACCATAAAAGTCCTCCAATAAACAACCTAAATATCATACACCATAACCTAAAAGTTCCAACAAAATAATCCTTAATTCAAATAGATCCTTGACCATCATTCTCTAAGAATTTTCCAACACAAGGAACCCACTAGCCACTATAAATCAAGCAATAACATAAAATAGGAACTTGCCAAATTACAACACTGTCTGACAATATAATGACTTTGAAAGTCAAATCAAAAGGTGATTTTTTAATGCAACACTATTGGCCAAGTAAGACAATTGATCCTACAACTTGGTCCACCAATTGCCTCATTTTTTGGGACATCACCTAAATTGATTTGTCAAAATGGATAGATTGGGTGGATAAAACACATACATTTGGAACAGTCAAATATATGGGAAACATCATGGCATGATGATTAATAGAGATTAATTAGAGTGTTATTAATTAATTTTGATCGGTTATTGCATGTGTTTAAGGAGAACAGAAAGTGTAAACCATTTATTCCTCAATTGCTAATGCATCTCCAATCTCCAACATTTGGTGGTGGTTTAACATATATGACATCATTTGCTGCAACATAAAAATAAAAATGAAGTGTTGGACCTGTCATGAGCTGATATAGAGACCATTATAGCCATTGTATTAGTCAAGCTATCATATATTTGATATATTTAAATAAAAAAGGCATCACTGTCGTGATGTTCTTTAGGGAAAAAAAAAAACCGGCCAACTTTTCAAAACCTTAATAGTGCATAAGTTCATAGACATCCAATAGAATCATCAAACAAAAACTCATGACAACAACAATAGTGATTTGGGAAGAAGAAATTAAACTTCTTAGTGAGTTACAAACACAAATTTCATCATCATAGCATTGTCCATTCTTATATGGAAGTATCTTTACTATTACGAAATGCAAAGTAGAGATGAAAAGAGAATTCTTATCAATTGCCTCACCAGAATAATGGAGTGCCTTTGTTGTGCAAGCCATTGGAAATCCCATTGATTCGAGTTCGTCAATCTTATCAACTTCCGAAACAGCCATCTCTAAAATTAAAAAGAATAGATGCCAAAGGACTAGAGCTCTATCTCTAATTCATTCAAATTCAGAAACTTCGAACAAAGTGCTAAGGTTGCATTTGGAGATGTGCAGTGAGGTGGAATCACACCAAGATGACTGACTCAGAAATGTTTTAGACAAACATCTTTTCCTCAAGGTGGCTAGAGTTGGACTGTCATTATCACTTCTAGACACAGAGTCGATTAGATACGGTGAGCTTGTAGCATCATGCATCTACATATTTTTCTTTTTTCTTTTTTCTTTTTCTTTTTTTGGAATTTCTTATACACAAACTATATAGAATAACTGAATAAAAGAATAATTATTCCATACACAAACTATGGAATTACTTCTACCCAAACAAGATTTCTCCAGGGCATTTCATCAAATATCTAACAAGCATCATCCAAACAACCAAACTTGGCAAGCCCATTTCATCAAATATCTAACGAGCATCATGTAATAGTACATGCCTTTCTTCAACTTAATCTAAATCTTTCATTCTTGGTGACACAAACCATACTACATAAGGCCATAAACAAAAATTAATGCCTTCCAAAAAATCAAAGCCAATAGTAAAAAAACAACATTCGATTGAATAAAAACTCAAAGGAATTGTGGCCTGCAAGATGAATAAACCAGATCTATGAAGACCATACCTGTACAAATGCTGGCTTGAATAAAAACCTAAAGCATGAATTTTTTTTATGAGGCTGGCATTTTAATCCAAAATTAGAATAGATTTCCACTTCATTAACATCGATTTCAAGAATCATATGCTCAAATCAAAACCCTAACCCTTATCTCAACCCCGTTTCTCAATGCACTCAATGGATTCAAACCCCCTGTATGCGGAGATGGGTTATTGAGTTGCTGTAGTTGAACGTAGCTAGCAATCCGATCGAGAGGAAGAGAGATCGACGGGAAGAGGGGGAGAGAGAGAGAGAGAGAGAGAGAGAGAGAGAGAGAGAGAGATACCTTTTAGGGTTGTGAACTTGTTGCTACCCGTAAGAATGGCAGCGAGATTGAGAGGAAGAGAGAGGGAGAGGGAGAGGAAGAGAGAGAGGGCTGGGGAGTGAGAGAGGGATAGGGCAAGGGCGAGCGAGAGGGGAGAATGAGAGGGAGATAGAAAGTAAGGGCGGGAGTGAGGGATTTTCGGGGTCTTTTACCCAAAAAAGATCCGTCAATGCGTGGACGGTCCTCTCATGGACTCATGGGGCCCATCGTGATGTGTGTGTCTCATCTAATCCGTCCATTCATTTTAACTTCAAATAATAAGTCATCTTTTAAAAAAATGAGGAATATCGAAGGCCCAAGTGGACCAAACCAAATATAAACTATAGGAACTTGATATCCAGTGTTTCCTACGGTGTGGTCCACTTGAGCCTTCGATCTACCTCATGTTTTGGGTTTATGTACTAACATTATCTTAAAAATGGATGGACGGATTAGATAAAGCACATACATTTCAGTGGGCCCCATGGAGGGTCTTAAGGGACCTTCCAACTCTATATGTGGGAAAAATATGTAGTACTCTTGTTACGGTTTATATCTGTAGCAAAACTCTATAATAGTTCGTTGCCTTATCTATGGCTTTTTCACGAATTTAGCTACGGTTATATGACTTTCAGCTACGGACTAAACCCGTAGTTATTTAGCTACAGCTTTAAACCGTAGCTAAAATCTGCCATAGTCTGTATCCTTTGACCAATTTTTTGGTAGTGCGGAGCGGGACGTGTGCGAGTCGCGGTGCGACTAAGTGGCTATGGCGGGTAGGCTGGTTAGTAGAGATTAAAGGGTGAGAGAGAATCTCTCGAGTATAAATAGAGAAATTTGAAAAGAGTTGTTGCGTAAAAGCGCATTGGTGAGCCATTAGTGCGAGGTCAGTATGCTTCTTGCATGGCTAGCCCAACGACTAGAAAGCGGCTAGTTGTTGTCTCACAATAGTCGACATGCGTGACTTGATGGTCCATGCACTGTGATCAAAAATGGCCATAAAACGGCTAGTATTCCAACAGCTAGAAATGGCTTAATGGAATTTAAGTCTCTGGGCCATAACCCCCTAGCCATCCTAGCCTATAAAAGGAGCACCTGGATGGGTTTCCAATCCATCTCAACTCACTCCAGCAAACTCATACGAACTGAGACAGCCAGCTCCTCTCCACTCAAATATTCTAATGTTTTCCAGCAACATAGCAAGGCTTAAACCTTAGCTTGAAGAACAGACCAGCGGTGTGGTCTAGAACAGTTCAACTGAACAAGAAGCTGAAGATTTGAACTGACCAGTGCAGAAGTTTTTCTCTTCTTTTCTTATTCTTTTGGGATTTTTTCCTTTATATTGTAATTCCGCCAGAAAGTGTATAATTGAGTTCCATTTTGGTGGGCCTTCGTGTTTGCTGAACGCAGACCCACGCCAAGCTCGTCGTATCCTAGAAGTTATTTGCCTGTAACCTACCAGCATATTCAATTCACTTGAGTTGGGGCAAATAACGCTTTAAGGACAGCATTTCAAATGTGCTTCAGCCTGTCCTGTTTCAGATTTATTTATAATTTTTGGTTTCTACATTATATAGAAATTATATCAATTTGTATAATTTCTAACAATCTTAAAACGTTATTTGATGGAAGTCGACAGTGTTTCATCCATCAAGTTGATGAATCAGGACTTGATACGTCTTGATCGGTTCGATGGAACCAATTTTACAAGATGGCAAGACAAGCTGAAATTTCTCCTGACGGCGCTGAAGATCTATTACATATTAGATCCAAATTTGCAAGCACTACCTGAAGCATCTGACAACGACACACCTGAACAAGTAGCTGCCCGCATCAAAAGAGCCGAAGACGAACTCTTGTGTCGAGGACACATTCTGAACGCTCTCTCCGACCGCCTGTACGATCTGTACCAACAGACGTCATCAGCAAAGGAGATCTGGGCCGCTCTGGAATTCAAATACAAGGCTGAAGAAGAAGGTACCAACAAGTTTCTCATCGCCAGGTATTTTGACTTCAGCATGGTAGATAATAAACCGCTGCTGCCCCAAATCCAAGAATTGCAGCTAATAGTAAACAAAATCAAAGCGATAAAAATCGATCTTCCTGAATCATTCCAAGTCGGGGCTATAATCGCCAAATTGCCACCGATGTGGAAAGACTATAGAAAGAAGTTGCTGCATAAAACCGAGGACTATACACTGGAACAAATCCAGAAACACCTCAGGATTGAGGAAGAATCCCGTAACCGCGATAGAAAAAATGATAACGGGAATACCTCGTCCAAGGTACATGCTGTAGAAAACACTAATAACAAACATCCCGAGAAGGACGATTCCCTGAAACCTAATAAAGGGAAATTCAAGAAGAACACCCAAAAGAAGAACGGAAAGTTCAAGGGCCCATGCCATGTCTGTGGAAAAACCGGGCACTATGCTCGAGTATGCCGCTATCGCAAATCTAAAAAAGAGGCAAGTGCAGTAGAAGAAGGCGATATTGTGGCTATGATCACTGAGGTGAATACCATCCAAGGCAAAGTTCCAGGTTGGTGGTATGATACTGCCGCTACTGTACATGTGTGCTACGACAAATCAGCCTTCAAAACCTATGAGGAATTGACCGATGGTCAAGAAGTCCAAATGGGTAATGAAGTCCGATCGAAGGTCGTCGGCAAAGGAACTGTCGAACTGATATTCACCTCTGGAAAGAAAGTGATTCTAACTAATGTACTGCACGTCCCAGACATGAGGCGAAACTTAGTTTCTGGGGATCTTCTGGGAAAACCAGGCATACGGGTGGTGTATGAGTCAGGTAAACTGATTCTGTCCAAAAATGGAAATTTTGTCGGAAAGGGATATGCTTGTAACGGAATGGTTAAGTTTTCTCTGAATGAAAGTAGCACTTCTGCGTATATGGTTGAATCCGCTGGACTGTGGCATGATAGACTAGCCCATATAGGGTATAGTACGTTGAAGTTCATGGCTAAGAATGGTTTAATCTCATACACAGATAATGAAACCGAAAAATGTGAAGTGTGCATAAGATCCAAAATGACAAAGAAACCTTTTCCAAGTGTTGAAAGATCGTCTCTAATATTGGATCTTGTGCACAGTGACATCTGTGAGTTAAACGGCATTCTTACTCGTGGAGGTAAACGGTACTTCATAACCTTTATAGATGATTGCTCTAGGTATGTGTATGTGTACCTATTAAAAAGTAAAGATGAAGCATTAAGCATGTTTAAAATATATAAAGCAGAAGTGGAGAATCAACTGAATAAGAAAATAAAAATTCTCCGTAGCGATAGAGGAGGAGAATACTTCTCCAATGAATTCGATAACTTCTGTGAAGAACATGGACGATATATCAATGTACAGCGCTATACACCTCAACAAAGCAGAATAGCTGAAAGAAAGAATAGAACATTAGTAGAAATGGTCAACTCAATGCTGATAAGAGCAAAGTTGCCACTAAGTCTATGGGGAGAGGCACTGCTTGCAGCATGCCATATAATAAACAGAATTCCGTCTAAAAAATATAAAATATCTCCATATGAAACATGGAGAGGTAGAAAACCTAACCTAGGATATCTAAAAGTGTGGGGGTGTCTTGCATATTGCAAAATCCCTGATCTAAAAAGAACTAAGTTAGGACCAAGAGCTATTAAGTGCGCCTTCGTAGGGTATGCACAAAATAGTAAAGCTTATAGACTTCTAGACATAGAGTCTAATACAATAATAGAATCAAGAGATGTTGAGTTCTTTGAGAACTCACTATCCTTGGAGTCAAAGGATAATGAAATCCAAACTCCTAATAGAAAATCAGATAGCACAGCTCCACAGATAGTGGAAGCTCCTATTGAGCCTCGTAGGAGTCAAAGAACAAGAATAGAGAAGAGTCTTGGAGATGACTATATAGACTCACAACGTGTCATTTTCCATCTTGTAGAAGGAGATAGAGAAAATGTTATAAGAAAAATACCTATAGTAATGACTATAGAAGATGATCCTAAAACATATAAAGAGGCCATATCCTCTAGAGACTCAGCTTTCTGGAAAGAAGCTATAAATGATGAAATGGAATCCATACTATCAAATCAAACATGGGAACTAGTTAACTTACCTCCAGGTTCTAGACCCATAGGTTGTAAATGGGTATTTAGAAAGAAATATCACACAGATGGGACTATCCAAACCTTTAAAGCTCGACTAGTAGCTAAGGGTTTTAGACAAAAAGAAGGGATAGATTACTTTGACACCTACTCTCCTGTAGCTAGGATAACATCCATTAGGATATTATTTGCGCTAGCTTCAATACATCATCTTCACATCCACCAAATGGATGTAAAGACTGCATTCCTGTATGGTGACCTCAACGAGGAGGTATACATGGAACAACCTGAAGGATTCGTTCTACCAGGAAATGAAAACAAAGTATGTAGATTAGTCAAATCATTGTATGGATTAAAACAAGCACCAAAACAGTGGCATGAGAAGTTTGATTCCAAAATACTTTCTCATGGTTTCATGCATAATGTAGCTGACAAATGCATATATTCTAAAGTAGATGGTAGTTACATCGTTATTATTTGTTTGTAGGTTGATGACATGTTAATAATAAGTAATAAAATGGAAGGTATGACTGAAACAAAAAGGTTTCTATCTTCAGTATTTAAAATGAAGGATCTTGGACAAGTTGATACCATTCTTGGTATCAAAGTTAAAAAACATTGTGGTGGTTATGCTTTGTGTCAATCTCATTATATTGAGAAGATACTAAACAAGTTTAACCATCTAAATATAAAAGAAGCAAAGACCCCATTTGATCCAAGTATCAAGCTAAAAGAAAATACTAGAAGAATAGTTGCACAATTAGAATATGCGAGTGCTATAGGGAGTCTTATGTATGCTATGCAATGCACTAGACCTGATATCGCATATGCTGTGAGTAAACTTAATAGGTTTACTAGTAACCCCAGTACTAAACATTGGAATGCAGTCAGTAGAGTCATTAGTTACTTAAAAGCAACCAAAGACTTAAGACTATTTTATTCAGAGTTTCCTACCGTATTGGAAGGATATACCGATGCGAGCTGGATATCAAGTGCAGGGGACAACAAGTCTACTACAGGGTGGGTATTCACCCTAGGAGGTGCAGCTGTATCTTGGGGATCCAAGAAACAGACTTGCATAATGCATTCGACTATGGAGTCTGAATTTATAGCCCTGGCTGCAACAGGCAAAGAGGCTGAGTGGCTAAGGGATCTTCTATTAGAAATTCCTTTCTATGCAAAGCCTATATCGGCTGTGTCACTATATTGTGATAGTGAAGCCACATTAGCTAGAGCCTATAGCGGGACTTATAATGGTAAGTCTAGACATATTAGTCTTCGACATGATTATGTCAGACAATTGATTCGAGATGGAATCATTGCTATTTCTTATGTGAAATCAAGCAATAACCTGGCAGATCCTTTCACTAAACCTCTACCGAGAGAGGTAGTAAAGGCTACATTTAGAGGGATGGGGTTGAAACTCTTCAACCAAAGTTCCACCAGTGATGGTAACCCAACCTAAAGTCAGAAAATCTCTGATTTTAAGTTTAATGGGTAAGAACAAGTCACTGATATGTGGAAAGTTTTTCAGCACTAAAATTATAAAACCTCATCCATAATAGATAAGTGCTGAGCGTTACGATAGAGGGTTGAGTCTTAGAACTCTTAATGAAATCCAGTCTATAAGGACAAGTATCTTATAGTAACGGAGACACTGGAAGGATTTCACCTATATGAACGTAGAGATGGTGCCGTCTCTCATGAGAGTTAGGAGTTTTCTCTCGGGATCGTTCATGAATTAGGATAAGCACATGGCCATTAATTGTGCTGAGCAAGATTGTGGGAACTCTAACAAACACATAGCGAATATGTGTGTGGTATTTCCAATTCTGTTATCTAGGAATAACTGGTTCAAAGCTGCGGCTACCAGTCATTTCGACAGAGTTTTGAAATACTTACACTAAGGAAAGATTAAAATCGAAAGATATCTTTCTTTATGCATATAAGCAAATTATTCTGGCAGTATTGTTTAACCGAGAAAATATTTTAATAAAAAATCAAGTGGGGGATTGTTGCAAAAATATTGATTTTAATAAAAATATTTTAATAATAAAAAGTAATATAATATATAAAGTTGTTTTTTGAAAAACACTTTTCTACGGGTTTTGGAATAGTCCCACATGGAAAAGAGAAGAGAAAAACCTGTGGTTTATATGAAGGAAGTGGAGTATTATAATATTTACTTACCTAGTCCGTGGACTATGGATCTTGCGTGTTCCGCGCGCGCGCTCGCGCTCGGGCTCGGGCACGGGCACGGGCACGGGCACGGGCTCGGACTCGGACTCGGTCTCGGTCTCGGTCTCGGTCTCGGTCACGGGCACGGGCTCGGGCTCGGTGCGAGGGCGTGGGCATGTGAGGCAGTGTGGCTGTAGAGGCGCTAGTGGCGCACTTTGCACTTCGCACGTCCGCATCGTGTCGCAGAGAGTCGCTCCTTCGCGACCTTGAGCGAACCGGAGCGAGACGTGTGCGAGTCGCGGTGCGACTAAGTGGCTATGGCGGGTGAATGGTTAGTAGAGAGACTAAAGGACTGAGAGAGAAATCTCTCAGTATAAATAGAGGATCAAAAGAGTCATTGCAGAAAAGCTAATAATGAGCCATTAGTGCAGGTCCAAGTAATCGCTACATGGCTAGCCAACACTAGAAAAGCGGCTATTGTTGTCTCACAATAGTCGACATGCGGCACTTGATGGTCCATGCACTGTGATCAAAAATGGCCATAAAGCGGCTAGTTTTCCAACATAGAAATGGCTTAATGGAATTTAAGTCTCGGACCATAACCCCTAGCCATCCTATCCTATAAAAGGAGCACTGGATGGGTTTCCAATCCATCTCAATTCACTCCAGGCAAACCCATACGAACCGAGACACCTCCTCTCCACTCAAATATTCTAGTGTTTTCCAACAACATAGCAAGACTTAAACCTTAGCTTGAAGAGCAGACCGGTGTGGTCTAGAACAGTTCAACTGAACCAGTGGATAATTGACCAGTGCAGAAGTTTTTCTCTTCTTTTCTTATTCTTTTGAGATTTTTCCTTTATATTGTAATATTGTCGAAAGTGTGTAATTGAGTTCCATTTTGGTGGGCCTTCGTGTTTGCTAAACGCAGA
This sequence comes from Magnolia sinica, assembly GCF_029962835.1. NCBI lineage: Eukaryota > Viridiplantae > Streptophyta > Magnoliopsida > Magnoliales > Magnoliaceae > Magnolia > Magnolia sinica. The sequence continues at coordinate 61,234,943 of NC_080584.1, forward strand.
CCCACACCAGCTCGTTGTATCCTAGAAGCTATTTGCCTGTAACCTACCAACATACTCAATTCACTTGAGGAGGGGCAAATAATGCTTTAAGGACGACGTTTCAGAAATTTCAGCCTGTCCTGATTTTTAATTATTTTGCACTTTTCGGTTTCCATATTATACGAAATACATTAATTTATATAATTTCTAGGGGTGCACTGGTGCTAGATAATGCTGGGATTGGAGCGCTCAGGTTCTAGTGGGCTAAGCTTCATTAGTTCTTCTAGCTGCGTTTTGGTGATGGCTGGGAGCAGGGTGATGTTTCTGCAGGGCTAGCCCTTCTTCTCGGTTGGTAGCTGCTTGCGTTGGCTCTTTGGTGCAGGTTTGATCGGCCGGGTTTGGATTCAGCCCTGGTTGAAGTGGTTGCTGGGCCAAGGGGCCGTGAGGATGCTGCTTCAGCCCTGTTTCATCTAGCTCTGTTTTCCCAGCTCTCCCTTTCCAAATGCAGGGTTGGGCGGCTGCTGGGTCCATGTCTGCTCTCTCAGCTATCAATGGAGCCCTCCTGGGAGGGTAGGACCTGATGTCTGCTTATCATGCTGCTGCCGCGCCTCAAGGGCCCTCCAGAGTTTTGTTTCTTAGTTGTTATTTCTGTTAAGCCTCGTGTAGTTGGTCTAGATGATAGGCTGGGTCTGGAAGCTTTTTGTTGGGACCAGCCCGAATGGCTGTAAAGACCATGTTACATTAATAAAGTTCAGGTGGAATGATTTTCACCTTCCTTTGAAAAAAAAAAAGACATTTATGAAAAGTATAGCATCTTGTAATTTTGAAGATTTTGGATTAATCTTCCTCAGCTATGTATCTCGTCAGGTCAATGGTTTGGATCACCCAAACCATAGCCCAGCTGTAACAAATCATGTGAACCACGAAATATACAGTTTGGTGAGGAGGAACACATGATTCCCCGTGAAAGAAACGGCACGCGGTTATCTTTGAAATTTCGGTCATGCATTGTAAGGATTTTCTTTGTGCAATGATACCCGCCTTTCACTCCGGGGAACTCGCCCGACCAATTCGTGCCGTTATACCAATACATGTCCTCCGATCCGCTGTAAATTGCACGGAAGCAGCGGGCGTGATAATTGATATAAATGTCCACGGAGCCTACGGCGTGATGTTTGCGTGAAATCTACTTCGTTTGCCACATGTCATTGTAACGATTGATTTCGGACATCAGTACCATCCAAAAATTTAAAGCTGGCAACACCACATGGAATAGCTGGATAGAACGCATACCATTGAAATTTTTTTGGACCCATCAAAGTCTTGTATGAAGTAGATATTTAGTTTTTTCCTTCATGTACTCTACTGATGAGCAGGGTGGATGTCATCTTGACATCACTGTAGCTTCTTGAAGATTTCAACGGTGGATGTCTCTATTCCCACGTTCCCCACGTTCACCTATGGCTTGCCTACCTTGAGTTTTGGAATCAGCATCATTTGCGGGCCTACCTTTTAAAATGGTCCTGTTCAAATGATGAATGGATTAGATGTCATTTGGCTTGAACACGGCAAACCGCTCACCGCGCGTCTGAACAAATCACCAAGCATTACTCTTGTTTATAGTAGGAACGGAGTTTGGTGGGTTTTTTTTACCGGAGTAGCTTTTTGGAACTTCTATTTCCGGTGTGGGCTAAGTAGAAGAAATGATCATTTGGTCCGATTGGTTGAAAAATCCCAACTTCTTATTCATTGACACTTATTTGTTGAAATAAGACCTTTGGATATTTTCATTTTTAATTGTCCAATAAATGCCAACCAGCCGGATGGTTAGCTAACCAAATAGGGGTAATTTTTGGATCATGATACATTTAAACTGGACCAACAATTTGGACAGTTTCATTTGAAATATTTGTTTTATTTCCACATATTAAACTTCTTCTTGAATAAATCGTGTCAAAGTGAGCTTGAAAAGTTTCTAACAATATTCACATTCGAAAGTTTTCACTAATCTCCATATGAAAATTTATTTCCAATTAATGGTTTAGATTGGCAAATTTCTATCATGCCTGTATGGTACAATTAAGTTAGCATGATAAATTATATTGTACTCTTAACGACTTTATACAGTGATTCATGCTTACAACCGACTACAAAGAGGGCATTTTTTATCGTAAAATCTTTAATTATGTTACATGCAATTGCATGTAGGAATGAGGATGGAATGGTTTGAAGTGTACTTTTGTTAGTGCTTACTCAATAAATTTTCTCATTCCATTTAAAATAATAATAATAATAATAATAATTGTTAGTGCTTTCTCAGAGACCAGAGTATACAACTATGCACGTGTGGAATAACTTTTTGAATCTAAACCATTGAACTTATTATTCATATTGACATTGTTCATTGATTTGAAGTTGAGTTTGATTTGAATTTTTTCTGGCCCATTTGACATGATTTAATATATTGATATGATTATGGTTCAAAGTGATCTGTTGATTTGAACGTTCATTGGACAGTTTGGAATTGATAAATACAGTAGTTGTATTACAAGAAAAACATGTTGAATCATAGGTTAGGATTGTTCAAATAATGAGAAAAGAACATTCAAACAATAAGAAATTAAGACTTTTGGTTTACACATTAGTGGGTTCTATACGATTTAGTGGGTTTAATTTTGGTCAATGTATACAGAATTTCTCCCAGGCTATATATAAAGGATCATGTGTTACATGGGTTTCATGTGTATCATATCCCCACCTCTTCTTTTGAATGCCAGTTACGTTGTTACCTTTTTTTCAATGGGGTTTCTTGACATCGAGTTCCCACTCATGTTACCATGCGTTAGAGATGTGTGGGACCTGTAGCGATGTAATGTAGAATCTAACCTATACATCTGATATGCCCAACGATGAGAGGCCTATATTCTAATCTCTGACCTAATTCATGACTAAAAGCAAGCCACAAGAACAGGTACAATGGAGCATATCACGGAGGATGCTCCTTCCCTAGGAACTTCTAGGTGGAACATGGGGTCTTTCGTGTTTCTTGTTTACCATCTAAACAATTTATTAGGTGCATGTGAAGAAAAACACAACCAAAACTCGGGCCATTAAAAACACGGTGAATACATTGGTTTTAGGCCTGATCATACATATTTCCATGTGGGGTGTCCCACCTTAATTTTGTGTGTTAATGTTCCTTGAATATACAGTTAAAACAAGGTGTCTCATCATTTGGACACTTTGATCGTTTACCATATGAAAGATTTGGATTTAATATACACATTACGGCTGGCTCCATTATGGTTGAGATCGAACTGCTTATCTTAGGGATTAGTCAAATCAAGCCATTGATTTTGAAGATTGGTTTGATTGTAATGCTTATCTTTAAAGTTGGTCTAATCCAACGTTTCATCTTCATGATTAATCCGACAGACACCAACTCATCCTCGTGCTTGATGGTGGAGGCTTTCCATTTTAACTCATATTCGATCCCCTCACACAAGATTATCAAAACATGAATAATCCTAGGTTTGTCCTAAAACTTACAAAGTGGTCATGGCTAACAAGGTATTGAGATCTATGGCTCATAGCTCTCCCTTAGCCATCGGTTGTTGTACCCAATCTCAAACTTTCGAAAGAGAAAAAGAATCCCTACATTAATCCATTCATATAATATGAATATGATGTTTCACATACGTTTATAAGACTAATGAATGCATGGATCGCTAATAAGCAAGGTATAAAAGAGTATAAACATAATGTTTGATGATACAACTCTAACAATCTCCCTCTCCCTCTTGACCTAAAACCAATCTACCTCCATATATAGTCACATGTTATGAACATGATCAGTATTAAAATGATTGGTAGACAATGCCTTTGTCAAAGGATCCACAACATTATTTACCAATGCCACCAACCAGACACTCACTGACCTTTCCCTCCATATATTCCTGCATGATGTGGTACTTTCGAATGACATGCTTGTCCTTCCCATGGTACTAAGGCTCTTAATTTGCACTATGCAATTGCAGTGTTGTTATCAAAGTGTGTGTCAATGTCTTTTAATCCTTAGAGCAGTACGCAACTTTGAGGGAAACTTTTTAAGCCTTCCTTGGACGCTTCACTTGTCGCCACCTACTTTGCCTCCATGTTAGAGTCTGCGATGCACTTTTGTTTCGCACTCCGCCAGCTGACTGCACCACCTACCATCGAAAAATATACTCACTAGTTGATCACCTAACAGCTAGATTTGCTTCAAAGTTTGCATCTTATATTCATAGTTTTCCATGTCTATGTGCACAAGAACAAGGTCATTTGTCCTCCTCAAGTATTTCATGATGTGTTTTACTATTATTTAATGATACATACCCAAACTTCTTTAATATGGGCTAATCACTCTTGTTGAAAATGCGATGTTTAGCCTCCTACATAGTATAGTTTACATCCGGATCCCAATGATAGATTTTTAAGGAACATTCTCTACAATTCATCACTCAGGGGTTTCGGGGAATTCATTCCCAAATAGAAATATGTTGTGCCTGAAAGACACTTTACCCTTTTTAGAGCTAAGCATGGCAAGCTTCGTCAATGCCTCTAATTAATTTATGCTACTTGTGAGAGTCCTAAGGTGTAGGAAGCTCTATTTTAATAGTGCTTTATTCCTAGAATGTTGATAAGGCATGACCAAGTAGAAGATAATTACACGGATGGCTAAGATAAAAAGAAATCAGTGTAGAAAGTTCAATCAACAATCTAGCATGTAGTATAGCCTTCGATAACCATAACTTTCCAACTAATTATTCATTTTTTTACCTATAATATATTGATGAAAAGCTATCGACAAGATCCACATGCTAGCCAATTTCAAAGCCCATTGGCCCTCAAACAGTTTTCTAAAAATAGGTCGTTGTACAGTTTACTTTTGAGTTTAAAGAAAAATTTATTATTTTAAGAAAGTTTCGGTTTTACTAATTTCAGGAAATGCTTGGGTCTGGAGATCGAGTCCTAAAATAGTCAGTCCTTATGAGAATTTGTTTGAGTCAATTTAAAAGTTGTTTATTACTTTTATTAGTTTACTATTTTTGGAAAGCTTGACTATTTCGAAAGGGCTTTAGATCTTATATAAGGTATATGGGAGGGCTTTGAAAACAACCTTTTCACCAGCAATATCACTTTTTAATTTTCCTTGTGGACTAAAAGCCATTCTTGAGAAGAAGATAGTGATCTCTTTCCATTATCTACGCACCCACTATGTGACGCAGGGGAGGACGTGAGGTCGAGCACCGTCTTCCTCAAGAGGATAACTATTCCGAATCCACGGAACTTCTCTGGACTCCTCACAGAGACTTCTCGAATCCACGAGGAAAGAAAGCAGGAAATAGAAATAAATTCTAATAAATTTGAATTTGATCAATGAATGAATAAAAACGAGTTCAAAACCCTTTAAATAGGGGTACCAAGCAATGAGAAAGAAATCAGAATCAAACTACAACTAAAACTCCTAGAATTTGCGACTTACTATAAATAATAAACTTACTATTTATAGACGGTCGTGATGTCTACTAGTGCACAAGGTTTTCAGCCAAAAATAGTAAGTGTCCTATTTGACTTCACAAAACTGTTCTCCTAGTTATTCTAAGCTCTTTTCACGTTGGGCGCAACTCTTCAAGCCCGACGGATGAAGAGTTATAATCAAACTAAAACTTACTATTTATAGTAAAAATGAAATTAAAATAGGGAAACGAACGTCGATCCAGGTCTTTTTGGTAATTCCGGGCTGCACAACTCGGCATAGCAGGGTTGGTTGGCTAAAGTAGCTCATTCTACCCCAAAATCATATATTTTACGTCAGGTAACTCATTCCGGATTACGAGATATGCCTGATCTAAGGTTTGACGGCCCAGATCATTTCTGTCGTTGACCGGGCCTTTTCTGATCTATCTTGGCTATGAAACTGTCCACAACCTACTCTACATCACTATGTTAATATCAAAACGAGGTCTTTCCTCAAGATATAGTATCTAATAACTAATCAAGTGTTAACAATCCTTCAAATGGTACTCCAAGGAATCAAATAGTAACTCACTCGATGTTTCAAGTTTTTTAAAAAAGAAAACCTTATGATCAATGCAGGAGATAATAATGTTTATTAAATGATTGATTGATGCCATGAATACAAATGACCCATTACTGTCAAAGGAGCTCATGGTCAGTCAATTTATGGCTAGCTGCTTTTTGGACAATCAGATACTGAAGAAAAAGAGAGGATTATGCTAACTAAATATTTCCTCTTGAGAAATTCATTAATGAATAAGAAGAGTTCACTTAAGAAAATGAGGGAGTGTCTCTTTATGAATCCATCATCAAATACTAGGTGGATCTACTAATAGATGAATTGATTGTTGAAGTAACAAAGTTATGATTAAATCAGAAGATCAATTGATGACTGACCTAATAAAAACAATTGAAGAACCGGCAGATATGGATGAATGGATGGCCAGGGAAATCGGTACTTTAATGAAATCTTCAGAAAGTTCTAAGCAAATCATCACCCTTCTACATCATCCACAATGACAAAATTATATAAATCAAAAGCTGATAATAATAACAACAACAGCATAGTAAGTTGTTGTAATCAAGACTAACTATTCACAAGTTATTATCATAAAAGAGGCCGAAATTGACTCCCCAAAAAGGTGAGGTTTCATTTTCTGAAGTTCCACAATAAAATTTGAATTTGACATACATCTTTACCATCAATTGTTGCTAAAGGCAAAGAAGATGCATTACAAAGGTCGATCGTCATGATGGGCTACTAATGAAGGGTTCTAATGGAGGAGAAAATAAGTTAATCACATGGATGGCTAGGATCAAAAGAAACAAAATAAGGTTAATCATATGGATGGCTAGGATCAAAATAAATTGAACTGGAAAGTCTAAGTCAAGTATATGGCATGTGTTATAACAATTGATGGCTATAACTTTGTATTCATTTATCTGTTTCGCCTTTTTAATATTTCGTTAAAAGCTATTGATGAGCACACTATACCAGCTAGTGGCAAAGGCCATAGGGCTCCAAAATGGCTTTACAAAAATAGGTGGATTTAAGGTTTAATTTTGAGTTTAAATATAAAATGTTATATTTTTAGTGAGTTATACGGGTTTATTACCTTTAGGGTACATTAGGGAGTGGTAAAATAGCTTAAAGTTCTTGTTGGAGTTATGGGAAAGAGTTTGAATAATTTAGAAGACATGTATTATTTTTTAGTAAGTTTTGCTATTTGGGGCAAGTTATGAATTTAGGTTTTAGGACCTTCATATGACAAATGGAAAGACTTTGAAAATAGACTTTTTATTAATAATATCACTCTTTATTTCTCCCAGTGTAGTGAGGGGCTATTTTTTAGAAGAATGTAGTGATCTCTTCTTACATTTAACCATGCACTTGCTATGTCAATTGACGAAAGAAAAACAATTTCTTCCTCATTCTGTGTTTTTCAAATAGAGGAAATGTCAATCATTCCCTTCCCCATAATCAAATAGACACTAGAATCTTCTAATAATGAAGATTTTTGTGAAGAAGCTTGGAACATGCATGTGGTGGCCTATCAAATCAATGGTCTGGGTCACTAATCAACACTGCCACCCGTTCAAGCTCAGCCTTGTGGACAATGTGCCTATTTTCAAGATCTAAGCATCGAATGGGAAGAGAAATTCAAAGTTACAGGAAGAGAGAGATGATGGATGCCCATGGTTCATGTCATCGTGATGGATGGGTAAGAGATCCTGACTCAGCGTCAGATAGGGCTAACTATGCAAAGATCATCTTGGTCCACTCATTAGGAGAGCACCACCCGTGCAATGCATATGGATAATCATAGATTCTTTTTTGTTCTTTTTTTAACCGTCTATATTTATCAAACACATGCTTTTTGCATGACTAGTGAACTAGCCTGATTTGTGGACCACTGTACCAGGAGGTGTTCTTGGTGAGACCCACCCATTGAGTGACCCTGACCTAATATGTCCTTCCTCCTAAATCTTTCCCCTCGTGAAGATCACCTTAGAGCTTTATCCACTTATAAATTCAATCACATTCTCCTGCTGGAAAACAGAGGAGGAAACTAACACAATTTCCATGGATTGGGCATTGGTTCTATGGCTGTGGGTTTTGGTTTTTGTTCAGAACCATGGTCATGGGTGTCTTGGGTGCTTGGAGGAGGAGAGGATTTCTCTGTTGGAGCTCAAAGCTTCCATCAATTACCCATATGGGTCTTCTCTTCCTACATGGGAGGATGGGACTGATTGCTGCCGTTGGGAAAGAATCAAGTGCAACAACGCGACAGGACAGGTGACTGAAATTTCTCTCAATGGTACAAGGGAATTCGAGTTGGGTGAATGGTATCTGAATGCCGACATACTTCATTCCCTCGGAGAACTGCGGCGCCTGGATTTTTCCTGGAATACCCTATGTGGTTGGGTTGGTCATGAAGGTATCTTCGACTCCTACATTCTTAACATTCTTCCTTTTCCCATAAATGAAAAAGGGCTGTCTTCATATGGCCAACAAGATTGAACTGCAAAAAAAAAAAAGGTCAATCTAATTACAGGGAAATGACAATCAGGAGACAGCTCACCGAACTGTAACTACATTTGCTGGTTTGGTCCTTTTATCTAATTTATACTTTAGTAGTAGGAATTTTCCACTTTTTTTTTTTTTTTTTTCTTTCTTTCTTTTTGGTTTAAGCAGGCCCTAAAACACAGATGCCACCCACATGCAGGTTTCGAAAGATGGTCTAGATTAAGCAAGCTAGAGCACCTTGACCTGACCCTTAACCGCTTCAATGAAAGCATCCTACCATATTTGGGCGCACTCTCCTCCCTTAAGAGTTTGTCTCTAAATGATAATTCATTCGGAGTTCAAGACACAGCTTCTGGAGAGTGGTATTCATCTCCTGGAATGTCATATGCGAGTTTTGAAATGTTGTCCAGATTGAGCAACCTAGAGCATCTAGACCTAAGTTGGAATCTGTTCAATAGAAGCATCCTACCATATTTGGGTGCACTCTCATCCCTCAAGACTCTTGATCTTAGTGATAATGATTTGCAAGGATGCTTCACTTCTAAAGGTAAGTTGATTAATGGTAAAGAAAGTAAATCAAAATTGATAACATCTTTGAACTTTATTGAGTGGTGCTGCCTCACGCACATGTCCATACTCCCCCCTTGATGATTTCATATTTTATTTATTTTTAAAATTTTTGGCAGAATTGGCGAACTTGAGCAAGTTGGAGGTTTTGAATTTGAGATCCAATCGACTGTCTAGCTCCCTCACCCTCCAAGGTGAGTACTTGGATATTGCTGATAGATGCTTGCACATATAGAGTCGAGTCTTTCACATGCATGTCAAAATGGCATTTTCGAAAATTTTCATTTTAAACTTCTTGTCGATTCTGGCCTCCAGTGGTAGGAGATAATAACATTACATCTTTCTGTGACAATATAAGCTCAGGTGCAGTAAAAGATAGAGGTTCCGGTGATCTCTCGCCATTATTAATTTTTTAAAAGGGTTTTTAATCATTGAAGGGCTTGTCTTTTAGTCGAATTTCAAATAAAGGGCTGTCCCTTTATTATTTTTAAGCAAGTACTTCACGTTTCAATGTACGGTCAAAACAAGCCCAAGTTTGACTCACCGTGAAAACGTTACCGAAAAAAAAAAATGGAAGGGAGTTGAAAAGCCTTTTGAAATGATACTTTAACCCTTCGAAGGGAGGGAGGGATCCCAGATATCTCTGTGCTCGGGCCTGTGTGGGATCCACGGAGATGTCCATGACAAATCCACTCCGTCCATCTGTTTTGAAAGTCAACAATAGGAAAGGATTCTAAAAATAATTAAGATCCAAAAGTTTTGTGGGCAACAGCAACAAAACAGCTAGAACAGCAACATCCACCGTTGAAACCTTCTTAGAGCTAACCATGATGTTTAAATGCCATCCAAACCATTCATAAAATTATTACCACTGAGATAAACTTTCGTGTTGTATATCCCACATGAGTTTTGGATCAGGGTATTTTTAAAATCATGTTTTATTATAGTCTTTCAAAACAGATGGACGGAGCATATGTATCTGTCATAGACCTCTACACGGCCCCACGTCACAGGCAATCCGCTCTTTCAAAGGGACAGCTTCTAAGGGATACTAGGTGACACCCCGGCTTCACCCGAAGACGGTGCCGCTGTTGCCATGGGGCCCACCTTGATGTATGTATTCTATATCCCCACTGTATATCTGTTTTTAAAGATCATTTTAAGCTATGATATCAAAAATGTAGAAAATCTAACTACACTAGTAAAATTATTTTTTTAAAAAAAATGGTAATAGAATGGGCTACCATTAAAAACTTCTTAGGCATACCTTAATGCTTCCCCAGTATTTATTTTCCATCCAATGGGCTGATAAGTTTACATAAATCTAAATGAAGCTAAAAAACAAATATTAGCTTGATCCAAAACTTTCGTGGCCTATGCATGGTCAATCACAGTGTCTTCCCTAGTATTCTTCATCTTTCTTTTTTCTTTTCTTTTTTTTTTCTTTCTTTTTTTTTTTTTTTCAATTTTTTAAAATTATCTTTTAATGCATGTGAAAAACAAAAGGATCCGGCCAATACAGAATACAAAGATCAAGGTGGGCCTCAGGGTAAGGGTCACACCCTCTTGAAGAGAGCCGATTTGGTGAGATCCCAGCCTCACCCAGGACGGTGAGACTTTTACAGTAGGGGTATCGTAGGGCCCACCTCGATGTATGTATTATGTATCAATGCCATCCATCCATTTTTTCATATCATTTTAGGGCATTATCCAGAAATTAAGCAGATCCAATTATCAGGTGGACCATAGCATAATAAGATGGTTAAGTTCATTGGTCTCGATCAGTAAAGAGTGGGTCCACTTTGAGTGTACAATGCGACACGCATGCATGATTAAATGGTCAATGGTCGTGGTACGTATAAATTCGTATGGGGTCACGTGCACTGTGTGACCCACATGCCTGATCAGATTGTAAATAGAGATCAATGGGCTAGATGATTAAACTGTAAGCCCACGGCGCCAAATGTTTACACCGCCTCGTGTACATGCGCCATCAACCCATGTGTATGGTAGACCCCAATTGCACAGGGGGCCATGAACGAACAGCCCATTTGTACATTGGACCTGATCGAACCGATAGTTTCATGGGTTCCTGTTCATAGGTGGAAAATCCAGTGTGTGGATAGCATGTACAGTGGCCCCACGTGTACGGTGGACCATAAATGCACGTGTTTGCGGTTTGGATGATTGAAAACGATGGATTCAGAATAAGGAATTTTGCAAACTACTTATTATAGAATTTACTCTCTGCTAGCATATGAGCTTTTCAATAAGCCACAACATTAATTTAAGTAATTATCATTGGAGTCCCTTCCCTTCCATATCTCAACCACGGTTGAGGTAGGTGGAGTGAGCAACGCGTCCATAACTTGGGTGGACCCTACCGCAATATTTTCCTATAATGTGTGACCACCAGTTGCGCCATCCCATGTTAGGCGCAGGGTCCAAAAATTAGCCCATATGTGAATTAGGTGGACCACATGATAGAAAACACTGTACAGGGTCAATCTCATTTCTTGATGTGGCCCACTTAAATTGCAAATGGGCCTGATGATCGAGAATAGGCCTAAATTTTATTTTGACATCTAATGGTTGAAGTTGATTTAATATAATCATCATGGTAGGCCATTGTAAAATCAACGCCGAATGTTTCTCACCCCTCGGGGTGCCCCTTTCTTTGCTTTGTGAAGAGGGTGTAGTATTAAGTGTGATGATGCATCTGACTTGGATTCAACAATATCAAATGAATCTTAGATTATATGGTCAGCTAGATATCGTAGAATTGTATACAAGTAAGAATTGCATACAAGTATGAACCATTGATTACTTGTGTGGCAGTTCATTCCTCTCAAGGGCTTTTCATAGCAACATGAATGTAGTGTTGACATTAGACCTCCATGGAAATTTCATTTCACTTCTCTGGGCGGTGCTTTAGAGTAACAGGAGCTGTCATGCTGACATTGTTTGACTATGGATGGGGGGCGGGTATCTCTGTTATATATCACACGGATTTTTAAGGTATCTTATCCATATAAGCTATCTGGATTCCATGTGCCAACCACTAGTGGGCCATGCTGGCCCTTTGGAAATAGATTTCCACTGGTGCATCTTGTCTTTGCACTTGACTGGCTCTGGGATGATGTTAAGGTTTACTGTGTCCACCCCGCATGTTTTGTGTTAATTCTTTTGGTCAATGGAGGCTTTACTTGACTCAATTCCAATAAACGAATCTTTCTAATATTATATTGGGTGTGTATATATGTTCCTCTTTAGTAAGGATGAGGACAACTACATGCCAAGGTAAGTGAACACCCCACCATCCTAACCAAAGTATTTGGGTTTATTCCAACCAAAGTGCCGTTATCAAAGGATCATCTGAAGGCAGAACTTGGGTTTGATCAAGGGTGAGAAAACATTCTTATTGTTCCTTCAGTTCATCGTACCAAACAAAACCCTTTCATATTATGACTGGTATTCTACGTTAGGATTGCTTGCAAGTCTGGATTTTGGTAAAGTAATCACTCCTACGCTTCATAGCCTTATAGGGATCTAAGTATTTCACTTGTATTAAGAAAAGTGATTCCCGATGTTATATGACCTCTTAGGATCATGTCTAGTAATCGAAATGAGTAGTTGCCATCACTAAAACCAACTATCACATTACCATCAGTGTGGCTCGACAAGTGTCCCTCACTATATACACTTGGGTACTTTTTCTGCCACTTAATTTTATTTATTTTTTTACTTTAATACTTGTCATAATAGGCTTTTTTGCTGTTTGAGGTACAGTTGGCCTGACCAAGAAAAATAAAAGCTTGCATTCTGTAGTGACCGGACTGGCATTAAGAGTTTATGTTGCCCGCTTTGTACTCTGCACATGTTTTAAAAAGAAATGAAAAAGTCACTAAAACCAAAAAGCAAGTTTTGATGCTGTCTTAGTACCCACCCTGGGGTATGGAAGGTTTTCCAGTGCTTCAAAGACTGCACATTTGTATTTTTTAAAATTTTGAAATTTTGTGGACTTTTGCTTTTGACCATGAAGGCTCCACCAGGGGAATAGCACTTTGTGGGATTTTATTGACCATGAAGGCTCCAACAATATATGCAATATATACAGGTAGCATCTATCAAACCACAAAATAACTGCACAAAATCTCATTAGTGGAAAATATAAACAACAAATTACCTCATAATCATGGCCTATAATATAATAAGAGTGGACAGGAAAATGATACATGCATACTTCTTTTTTTTTTTTTTTTTTAAACACACCCCCACACACTCAGGCCGTAGTGGGATTTCACCGCCTATGGATACTCTTGATACATGCATGCTTGATAGGCAATTCAAAATCTAGCATCATTGCACCCCTACTCTGCTGGAACCAAATTTGCTCTACAATATTTATAGACATTGTTCTTCATTCATTTGTAATCTATAAGTTGCATTTAATAAACCGTCCAGACAGATCTATATTCCTTTGTTATTATAGTAAAATGAAATGATTGAAGTTAGCGTCCAATTCATCAATCCTGAATTTCCATAGGATCCAAAATACATCGCTACCATGAAAAACACACACTATTCAGATGATTCTAGCCTACCCATTCGTGCAAGTGAGCTATTTCTTTCATGGGTTTGATTATGGTCAGATGTGGTTTTAAAGCATCACTTTCAACCATGGTTAGGTAAATGGATGGCTATAAAAGAGAAGGTCAACTAACAAGTTAATTTGATCATCGAATTGGTGCAATTTTTAGCATGGTAGCTCATGAAAAATGTGATTGATGTAATGGACAGCTTAGATCGATCAATTGAGACTGTCCAGGTTTCTGGATGCAGCTAAAAGCCCTAACTCATAGTACTTATGATCACTGTAATCTATAGTAAATTGACAGCACAGGATCATTTCTTCGTTGGATGATTACTTATTTATTTGTTTATTTTTATCTAAAGGTGGGAGCATACCAGCTGAATTTTGTAGTGATATGTTAATTACGTTGTTCGGTTTTGTAGCTTTGTGCAATCTGGAGAATCTCCAAGAACTGGATCTTCAAGGAAATGAATTGGAAGGGAGCCTTCCTCCATGTCTCAGCAACTTGTCATCCCTCCAACTACTTGATGTTTCCGACAACAGACTCAGCGGGCAAATCTCCTTGTCTCTCATCTCCAGCCTCACAATGCTCCGGTTCCTTTCTCTCTCTTACAACCGCTTTGAGGGGTCTCTCTCATTTAGCTCATTTGCTAACCTTTCTAAACTTGAGGTTGTGGAACTTTCAATACTGAACAAAACCTATTTTGTGGGCGATGTTATAACTTATCCCGGTCAGTTGGAGGTTGAAACTGAATCCACACCTTGGGTTCCTCAATTCCAGTTGAAAGTCCTTCTCTTATCAAACTGCAACATCAACAAGCTCACTGGTGCCATTCCCAGCTTCCTTTCCAGCCAATATGACCTGAGAGCATTGGACCTTTCCCACAACAACATGAAGGGAAAGTTCCCATCTTGGTTGTTAGAGAATAATCAAAGACTACAAGCACTAGATCTAAAAAGCAACTCCTTGGTTGGCCCATTCTGTCTTCCACATCATCCTAGCAACCTGGAAGCAATTTGGTTTGATGTCTCCAACAACCAAATCTATGGACAGCTTCCTGAAAACTTCGGTTTTTCACTCCCACATTTAGAATACTTAAACATGTCTTCAAACGCTCTGCATGGTACCATTCCTCCCTCGATGGGCAACATGAGGCAAATGTCTTCTTTAGATTTGTCAAGAAACAATTTTTCAGGAGAAATACCAGAACAATTGGCCATGGGTTGCATTTCATTGAAAAATTTGAAGTTATCAAAGAATAGATTACGAGGCCCAGTGTTTCCGACTGATTCAAACTTGACTCAGTTACGGTATCTGCATTTGGATGGCAATAGATTCATGGGGAAGATCTCGGCTGGTTTATTTAGAAGTCCACATCTAGAGGTTTTGGATGTTGGTAAAAACTACATATCGGATCATCTTCCTACACAGATTGGGAACTTTTCTAAATTGACGTCGTTTTCCATGCCTGAAAATTATTTGGAAGGTCCTATTCCAGTCGAGTATTGCAACCTCTGTATTCTTTCACGTTTGGACCTTTCCCAAAATAGAATTATTGGTCCCATACCTTCATGCGCCAACCTATCTTTGAACTTCTTACATTTGCAAGGAAATGGGTTTACAGGATTGATGCCAGATGCTTTATCCAAAATAACCTCCCTTGTTACATTGGACATGAGGCATAACAACATATCTGGAAATATTCCGAGTTGGATTGGTGCACTTCCCAATTTAAGGGTTCTTCTCCTAGGAGGAAATAATTTTCAAGGTCACATTCCCATGAACTTGTGTCAGCTGAAGAACATCAGCATATTAGATCTTTCAAACAATTATCTCTCTGGGTCAATACCGCCATGCTTTGGTAATATGACATTCGGGAGGGCAAGAGTAATTGATTTTTCTTTTCTTGTCTATCAAATGGAGAGCAGTTGGTCTACGAGCATGTATACGCCTGGAAATCGTATTAATGTTGAAGTGTCTTTTAATGCCGTCGATGTGACACCAGATGAGGATGAAGTGGAGTTTATAACAAAGAGCAGGTCTGAAACTTACATGGGCAATGTTCTTTACTTTATGTCTGGTGTAGATCTGTCATGGAACCAGTTAACAGGTAAAATCCCACCTGAAATTGGACATCTAATGGCTATTCATGCACTGAACTTGTCCCACAATCAATTGACCGGACCAATTCCAGAAACCTTCTCAAACCTAAAACAGATTGAGAGCTTGGATCTTTCTTACAATAGATTGAGTGGGGTGATTCCCCCTCAACTAATTGAGCTCTACACCTTATCTACATTCACGGTGGCCCACAATAACTTATCCGGTAGGACACCTGGCTTGAAGAGGCAGTTTGGCACCTTTGGAGAAACCAGCTACGAAGGCAATCCTCTGCTCTGCGGACCACCACTGAAGAGTTGCTTCTCTACTTCTTTGCTACCACCTTCAATGACAACAACATCAGGCGATGAGGAAGATGGTGATGACATAATCTTCTATGCATGCTTTTCAGTGTCATGCACCACGTCCCTCTTGGTTTTCATAGCTCTTCTCTATATCAACCGCTATTGGCGAGGTCTATATTTTTATTTTGTCGATGCATGCATCTATTCTGTCTATTATTTTGCTTTAGACAGCTACTATTTTGCTTTAGACAACCTTCGAAAGTTTCTCACCCGGCAACCTGTATAACTTTCCAGTCAGATCAGTTTCTCCGTATAATTATGATTGTAAGACAATAATAATTATGATTATGCATGGTGTCACTTTTATTTCAACACATGTTCTCCCTTCTTTCTGCGTTTGGTTGTGCAATTGAATTGCAGTAAGAATTTATGGTTTAATCATGGGGAATAATAAAGCCTAGTGATCTCCATGTGCTCATAATAAGGAAGGAAACCTCAAAATGTAGTTATGATTCTTTCAAGTCTTCTTTCAATTAGTCTTATTAGAGAGTGGCAGAATTAGGAGTCCAATTCCTTTGGATGGTAAGGAAATTTCAAATTTCCTTTTTTCAACAAGTGAATGTACTTTAGATGGAAATCATAGCCTAAGTCATGGATTTTAAATGATTGATTTCATGTAAACTTAAGGGGAGGGGAATATTAGTCTTACTGTCAACTAAAACGGGTTCATCTCATTTTAGTTAGAAATAATTATATATTAGAGATATTGATCTATAATACATAATTAATGTTATCACGAACCCATTATGTATTGGAGATCTTAATTTCTACCACATAATTACTATTAATTAATTTGAGATCAACTTATTTCGAGGAGTCTACCAAACTGGGACTCAAGACTTTCATCTTTATTAATTAAAATGAGATCAACTTATTTTGGTAATGTGGTCCACATGATTCGAAGCATCTGATGCACAAGACAATATTGTCCCATACACATTACACATTGTCACGTGTGACTGTATCAGAGGTGCAAGAGGTCCTAGCTCTGATACAAGCGGGCCCAGCAAGGCTTTCGATGGTTGGAATTTTATCCGATTAGTATACACTCCAGCACTACCATACACCTTCACCACCAGAATATCTAACTATAGATTGTTCGGCATTTATTGAATGCTTAGAAATGAAAAATATGCAAATGTCTTATTGCAAACAACAAGTTTCCATGAATTAGAAATTAGGATGGTTTAACCAATTTAATTTTTAGACTTTTAACTTAGTGACAGTGGGTTCCACAATTTAGTCAGTTTGAGTGAGGATATGTAATTGCATACAATTTCTAAGTGATGGCACATCACCACTAGAACTGCCTTCGAACTGCCTTCATGGTCCGAGCTGGCGAGGAGATTTTAGCTATGGGGTGGAGGCAGTCACGGCGAGACAGGGCTCACTCCAGAGGAGGCACTTCCAAAGAAACAGATCAAGGTAGGTGGGAAAGGAGAGGGAGATCCCCAAGGAGAGCACGGTCAGCACGAACATTGGAGAGTGGAGACAAGGGAGGGGGTTTCAGCTCCTTTGTGGGAAACCTTCCATTCGACTGCACTCAAGAGGAACTATTGGAAATCTTCAAAATATATGGAAAAATAGTTGATACATTCATACTTCTATTCCCGGACACCAAGCTCCCACGAGGTTATGCATTTGTCCATTTCTTGTACAAAAATGAATGGAGGGCAGCCATGGGTATCCTCGATGGGCAAAATATAGATATGGTAGGGTGGTCATGATCAGGGAGGCGACACCAAGGTTATCCATTCCGCAAAAGCCCTCACAACCTACGGCCCCACCACCTTACCTTGCTTGCTCTCAACCTCAATCTTATGCAGAGGTGGTCAGAAGCAAAGGTCGGGGTCGGGCTTATAAGAGTTAAGAGAGTACTTCAAAGGGGATCATGGATGAAATTACCATCGTAAAAGACCCGGAGGCGGTCGCTAACAAGCTCAAGGAACTGCAGCTAGGGCTGCAGGTGTAGCTTCAGACGGATGAGTATCCATTTTGCGCCTGGTGGGAGCAATTAGGTCGTCCAAGTTTGGGGCATCTGCGTTCTATGTGGCCGAACTGTCCCCAGTTCGTTTCCTAATAGTCCCGAGGACAGACAGAGCTCTTGGAATTTACAGTCGATTATTCTGCATTACTTACGGGACTTAGGCAATATACCCTGGTCCCCAAGTGCAGCAGTAGGCCGAGAGGCACTACACCAAAATTGCAGATTAAGAGCGGCTATTTTTTGGTATAGGAATGAAAACGGTATTACTCCACAAATTGACTACATACTACCCCTTCCCTCTGTGGGGCACACCACACCGCCAAACCCTTTTTTCTGATCATGTTACAGGCTTACAGCATGGTTCCAAAAATTGGACAAAACTAAGGCTTAAGTGGATCACAAAGTCAGGATTGAACGGCCACCATTAAAAATTTATTGGGAGCTATATAAGTTTCAGATCAAGCTGATATTTTTGATATTTTTGTTTTCCCTTCATCCCGGTCTGCATGACCTTATGAAATGCTTTGAGAAAAGGGATCAACGTCGTGGATAAAAACTGTACATCATGGTGGGCCCCACAACTCTTTGCCCGGATTGATGATAATCCGAGCGCAATTTGCTTCCCTTACGGATCCATGGACACGGATTTCCTGCAAAAGCCTTTCACGGGGAGTTCCTAGCTGGAAACCTAACTGGACCCATCATGATGTGTGTGAGAAATCTACTCCATCCATCTATTTTTTGAGATCATTTTAGGAAATGGGTCAAAAATGAGAAGGATGGAAGACTCAAGTGGACCGTAATAAAGGAAAATATGGATAGGAAAATTTGTACCATTGAAACCTCCCTAGGTCCACCATGATATTGACATGCCATCCATATCGTTCATAACATCGTTCATACTAAGATGAATTGAAAACATAAATACTATCCTACTATGGCCCAGGAATATTTCATCTATGGACGTTCAATCCTCACGTTTTGGGCCCACTTGATTATTGGATCCGGCTCATTGTTTTGTCCATGTCCTAAGGTGATTTTAAAAAAAATGGATGGACGGGGTGGATTTCTCACAAACATCGCGGTGAGCCCCACCTAAGTTTCCAGTGTAGGAACTTCCTGCCAAAGGCTTTCGCGGAGATCCGCGTCCTTGTAATCCGCTCTGCGCAACTCGTCGTGGGGAGCGGATTGGATACTGAACGCTTCAGTAGCTTTTTGGCTACTGAAGTGACGTGGTAAAATGGCAGTGGTGGATATCAATAGACGGTTTCCTTCCCATAAATGTTCTTCAAAAGGAGATCCGTTAACGGAAGTTTTTCCGTTTAGGGCTGTTAACGACTCGGCCACGCACAGGTACGTTTATCTGGAAACGGATTGGCTACTCCTCTGGCACCAACCAATGGCTGGTGGTCAGTACTCCATGGGCTCCACCTTGATACATATTTTTCATCCATTCCGTCCATATGTTTTTACAGATCATTTAATGATATGAGACCAAAAATGAGTATATCCCAATCTCGATTGGAACACATTACAGGAAATAGTTTTGAATGAGCGTCAACCATTAAAAACATTTTCGGGGTGATAAAAGTTTTGGATCAAGCTGATTTTTGTTTTTTCCCTTCATCTGGGACTTTATGACCTAATCAACAGATTAGATGTCAAATAAACAGTACAGTGGGCCTTAGGATGATGTTAATGGTGGATATCCAATCACTATTGTTTTCATGTGGTGTAGTCCAGCTGAGATTTATATACCTCTAGTTTTTTGGATCAAGCCTAAAATGATCTTTAAAGATGTATGAACGGAATGAATGAAACACATACATCATGGTGGGGCCCACAAAGCACTGATCACCAGCCACGGTGCTGGTGTCAGGCGGAGTAGCCAATCCGTTTCCTGTTTATCTTAAGAAAAAGAAAAAAAGGGCGTGGATTTCCTGCCAGCGCTGGGAACCCAAGTGGGGCTCACTGTGATGTTTGTGAGAAATCCTACCTGTCCATCCGTTTTTTGAGTTCAATTCAGGACATGACGCCAAAACTGAACCGTTTCCAGAGCCCAAGTGAGCTAAAACGTGATAATTGAATGTCAACCGTTGAAATATTCATGGGCCACGGAAGTTTTGAGTCCTGCTAATATTTCTTATTTCAGTTCATCCCGTAGGAATAAAGTTATTAATGGTACGGATGGCTTGTAAACATCACTGTATAACCCACGTAGATTTTAACGGTAGGAATTTCCCTCACCACATTTTTCCTTTAGTACGGCCCACTTGAACTTTGGATACGGCTCATTTTTGGCATCATGTCATGAAATGAACTCAAAAAACGGATGGAAGGTGAAGATTTCTCAAAAACATTACAGCAGCCCCACCTAGGTTCCCAAGAACTTCTGCGTCCAAAAGAAATGTACGTGGAGTTTACCAATACGTGGCAAGGGAAGCGGATTGCGTACTGAGTAAACTATGTGGGGTCCACTGTAATTTATGTATTTTATCCAGTCTATCCATCCATTTTATAAGATAATTTCAGGGCCTTAGCTCAAAACCTAAGCATATAAAGGCTAAAATCGACCACACCAATGGAAACAGTGTGAATTGAATTTATACCGTTGAAAAATTCTTGAGGGCTACAGAAGTTTTGGATCAAGATTATATATATTTTTTATACCTTCATCCATGTTTTTTGATCCTGTGAACAGTTTGGATGAAAAATAAACATCACTGTAGGGCTTGGAAAGGTTTCAAAGGTGGAAATCATTATTTTCACTGTTTCCTGTGATATGGTCCACTTGAGATTTTTATAAGCTTCAATTTTGAGTTCAACGCCTAAAATTAGATGGAAAAACAGATGGAAGGTGTGGATAGATCACATAAATTCACAGTGGGCCCAACTGAATTTTCTGAGTATGACCGTCCGATTTCATGGCCGAGTGGGTGCACGGCGGAAACGGAGAAAGATCCGTTAAGGGAACTAACGGAGTAGCATTTATAACCAGGGAACATGCCATTGGTATCTAGCCAATGGGGTTTTGCCGCATCACTTCAGTAGCGTTTTGGCTACTGAAGCGTTCAGTATCCAATCTGCTCCCCTCGTCCTGAACACTACCATTCCCTACCTCGTCCCAAATCCCCTTTCCCAAACCCCGTTCTGCACAACCGGCTCCAACCTATCATCTTCTGCAAATCCAGAAGCAGACGAACAACCGTTGGATCTCCACGTCTGTCCTTCAAATCGAATAAAAGAACTCGGCTCTTCTCCAGGTTCATCTCGATCCATTTGGGATTTTTTCTTGATTTTTTTAAGTTTCCTGTTTGGTGGATGATATATCCGTCAATCTAGGTTTCCTTCTTCAACAATAGTCTTTCTAACACCCGTTGTATCTGGATTTCCTTATTTTTCTTTTCGTTTTTATTTGATTTTATAATTGACTGGATTTCTTGTTGTTGTCCTGTTGCCATCCATTGATTGGATCGAACATTTGAATCAGCTAATCTTCGTAGTCGATTTTTTTTTTTTTTTTTTTGGTAAATTAAAATTGGTAAATAAAAAATAATAAATAAATAAAAACAAATGGTCCATGCTCACCTGATCAGAACCACCCAAATTCATGAAAACGTAATCCAGACGTACGCTTTCACGACCTTTCTGTGAAATGTGCACTGATTGTTCGATGAAATGCCTGAAAGGAGATGTTTGGATTGCTTGATCAAGACAAGTATCTGTTAGGAGAACACTGGAAAAAGCTCCCACTCGAGGCGACTTGAAAAATTCCCGCTCGAGGTGACTTGATCTCCCCAATCCATGCTGGGGTCTAGGGCATCCCCACGGATCCCTAGACCTTCTGGATTCTCAGTTTTTATTGGGAATCTTCCTTTTGATTGTTCCTCTGCCGATGTCTTCGCGATTTTTGGTAGGTATGGGCGAGTAATCGATGCATCCATCCTGACTTTCCCAGGAACGGCGAAACCAAGGGGTTTTGCGTTTGCCACCTTCTAATACGAGGATGATGCTCGCGCGGCCATTGGCGTCCTCGACGGGAAGCGAATTGACGGTTGTATTGTCACCGTTCAATATGCCAAATACAGGCCGCAAACCAAGGAGAAAACCGGCCTTCATCCCCAACGTGCTCTGCTTCCGGCTCCTCCCAACCCTCGCTCCTTCAGCGGAATCCTTTGGCGCTCTCCACCTCCCGCTTATCAGGCCCACGATACTTCGAATTCGTCCACGGTTACTTTTGACCGGGCGGCAGTCTCCGTCCGGCGGCGCCGGCTCCAGACAGCCTTGGTGGGGTTCTCCTCGGCCCCATTTGCTTCGGTGACTATCATTGCTCTTATCCTGAAAGATTCAAGGTTTGACGCCTCCGCCATTGAAATCATCCGGCTATCTCCCATAGCCATCCTCTTCCAATTCAAATCTAAGGAGGTCCTCACTGACTTCTCCTCAGACCAATTGCTACTTGCAGAGATGGGCATTCGCAACATTCACCCATGGGACCCGTCCGTGGTTCAGGGCATTGGCGGTAGATGGATTAGGCTTCATGGTATTCCCTCCCACGCCTGGTTTGAGTCCACCATTATTGACATTGGGCAGCACTACGGTAAGGTCGTGCAGTTAGATTCCCTGGTAAGATCTAGCCTCTTCCAGGCGTTTGCAAGGGTTAAGGTGCTTCTGCGAACAGGGGTCGCTCTGTCCATGGTGGTTAATCTCAAAGTAGGGAAGGAGGTTTATCCCATCACTGCTTCCTTGGAGGACCCGGGGGGTGAGTTGGCCCTTCCTCAGGATGGGCATCAGCCCTTGAAGGACGGGGTGGCTGTTGCTTTTCCCTCCAAACGGAGTATCCTTGTGGGATGTCCTCCCCTTGTTCGACCAAATGCCCCTATCAACAAGCAGTCCCCGGACCCGTTCGCAAGCCTGGTGCCTAGGTCCGACGCGAAAGACCTCTCTGATGGTTCGGCTATTCCTGATTTGCTGCATCAGACAGAGCATCAATCTAGTGGTTCCCCCTCTCAGAAGGATCGGATGGGAGTGCCCAAGCATCCTCTTCCGTTCAGTCTTCCATCGAAGGATCTTGCCCCTGCTACCTCTCCTCTGGCCAACAGTGAGCGCCCTGCCCCACTGAACAATGTGCCTGCAGCAGCTAATTCCAAAGCAGCCTCTCCTATCTCCATCCTCATTGCTCCTAGGGCAGGCCTTGATGCGGCTGACAGTGATCCCTTGGCCTTGAATCACGACGACTCCCCCTGCCCATTGATGGGCGCTGTGATGCTGAGTGCGGGTACTGACATCCATCAGACAGAGCTTGTGACACCTCCTCCTCAGCATAGGTGTTTTCTCTCCCTGTCAGAGGGAGCCAAACCCAGGGATATATCGACTTTCCACCCTCTGGAAGGTGAACTCTCTCCCTCTCTCATGGTGCCTCTGGTTAGAGCGGTTCCTCCCTCCCCTCCCCTCGGCCACTTCCACATAGACCTCTCTCCCTTCTTCCACAAGGAGAATTCAGACCCCCAACCTCCCCTTCCTCAGCAACCCCTTGACCCCTTTCCCCTGCACGCCCAACCTAAGGCCCCCTCGCAAACTCAGAATTCAATTCAACCCCTAGCAGCCAACCCACCTCTGTCAGAGATCCACTTGGCTCCTCCTCTCTTGCATCAGGCTTCCGATGAGGCTGAATTCACCAATTTAGGCCCAGAGTATTTGAGCAGTCTCCTAAAATCCTGGAGGGCATATCTAATGCTTCTCATGGTGGGAAGATTTGGGCCTTCCACCATCACTCAATTTCAATGTGAGGGGAATTGGAAACCCCCTCGATCAGACATGTGAAGCGGATGATTTCTCTCCATAAGCCTGGCATTCTGGTTCTGCTCGAACCCATGTTGGCGGACTCCTCTCAGATTAGGATCGGGCTGAGGCTCGGCTTCCACCAATCCATATCTAATGCTTCTCATGGTGGGAAGATTTGGGACTTCCACCATCACTCAATTTCAATTGACTTCATTTCGGCTTCTGAGCAATTTCTTACTTTCGCGGCTACGATGCCTGCGCTCGGCATCCCTCTTTTCTTCACCTGCGTGTATGCCAAGTGCTCTTATGTGAGGAGGGGAGAGCTGTGGGGTGATTTGGCTGCTCAGTCCTCGGTGTTTGCCGGCCCTTGGATTGTCTGTGGGGATTTTAATGCAGTCACATCTAATGCGGAAAGGATTGGTGGAAATTCCTTGTCAACTACTAGCTCCAGGGAGTTTCAAGCTGCTATCAATCAGGCCAGCTTGCAAGATGCAGGCTTCTCGGGCAACGCCTTCACCTGGTGCAACAATAGGTCAGGGCCGAACAGAAAGTGGACTAGGTTGGACCGGGCCCTTTGCTCCTCCGCTTGGCTCCACCTACTCCCCTCGTTCCTAGTCCAACACCTCCCAAGGATCCACTCTGACCATTCTCCGCTGCTCCTCTCTTCGCCTACGATCCCTCCTTCCTCCCCAAAGCCGTTCCGGTTCCAGAGAATGTGGACTCAGGACCAGAGATTCTTGGCCCTCGTTGAGTCGGCCTGGAAGTCGGACACGTTCTTAAACCCTATGATCCATCTTCTGGCCAAGCTGAAGAACACTTAGAAGGCGTTGAAAATCTGGAATAAAGAAAATTTTGGCGACATTTTCTCCCAAATCAAGCTCTCCACGGCAAAGGTTGAAATCCTTGAGCAAAATGCCTCCCACGTCCCCTCCCCGTTGACTTTGGATTGCTTTCACCAGGAGAAGAAGAACTTGGAGCGGCTGGAGCTCCTTGAAGAAGTTTTCTGGAAACAAAAGTCCAGGAATAGGCGGCTCAAGGAAGGTGATCGAAATTTGAGGTTCTTTCACGCTTCCGCCTCTGACCGCTTCAGGAAAGCTCAGATTAGGGAGCTGACGTTGCAAGACGGATCCAAAACTTCGGACTTGTCTCAGATGAAGCAGGTGGCCTCTGAGTTTTTCAAGGCCCTGTATTCCGCGGAGCCCACTAACTCACCTAACAATTTCACCGTCAGCATTCCAGCGCTGGTCTCTAGTGCTGAAAATTATATTCTGCTTGCGCCTCCCACCATGGAGGAAGTCCACCTTGCAGTTAAAGCTTTACCGCTGGAGGGTGCCTCGGGCCCCGATGGTTTTTCTTGTGCTTTCTTCGCTAGCTGCTGGCATATCATTAGAGAGGACATCCAAAGAGCAATCAAGTTCCTCCTCCAGGGAGGTAAGATCCCTAGAGTCTTCTCTGCAACCCTCCTTTGCTTAATCCCTAAAAGTGCTGCCCCCAAGACCCTGTCCGATTTTAGGCCGATAAGTTTATATAATTGCATATATAAGATTTTTTCTAAGGTAATTACAGCCAGGTTGAGCTCCATTCTCCCCAAGCTCATTTCCAAAGAACAGATGGCCTTTGTACAAGGTCGGTCCGTTTCTAAGCGCATTGCTTTGGTCCAAGAGTTGCTCAAGGACATCGATAGGAAGGTCAGAGGGCACAACACCATCTTCAAAATTGACCTCGAGAAAGCCTACGATCGCCTTAGCTGGTCCTTTCTCAAAGATGTCCTCCTCAAGTTTGGTTTCTCCACTGCCTGGGTTGCTATTGTGGAGGGTTATTGGTCGTCCCTGTGGCTCTCCGTGCTCTTCAACGGCGAATCCTCGGGGTTCTTCAAGTCGGGTAGAGGGCTTCGCCAGGGAGACCCCCTCTCCCCAAGCCTCTTTATCCTAGGTTTGGAAGCATTGAGTAGGGGCCTCTCGGCCTTAATCCCGTCCATCAGATGCCAGCCCTTCAGATCTACCAGGTTTACGCCGACCATCTCTCACATCCTTTTTGCGGATGACACGATGATTTTCACCAACAGTGGGGCCAGGTCAGTCAGGAACCTGATGTCCTTCCTCCAGGGCTTCTCTCGAGTGTCAGGTCTCAAGATTAACTCGGCCAAGAGCTGTCTTATCTCCTCCTCCAAGATGCCGTCTTCTCGAATCCGCAAGCTTGAGGGTTTGACAGGCTTCGCCCGTTTGCCTCCGTACTTCACCTACCTAGGGGTTCCCCGCTCCATCGGGCGTCTCAGATCCTCATACTTTCAGCCTTTGGTTGACAAAATTCTCTCTCACATCTCGGGATGGAAGGCCCGCTTCCTCAACCAGGCTGCCAGATCCGTCCCAATTAAGCACGTCCTTGCGGGTATCCCCATCCACACCCTTGCTGCGGTTGATATTCCTTCCAAAACGTTGGCTATGCTGGAATCTGGCTTTGCGGACTTCTTCTGGGGGTGGACTGAAGGTAAGAAAAAATTCCACTGGGTCAACTGGAGCAGGATCTCAGTCCCCGCTGACGAAGGTGGTCTGGGGTTCAAAAAGCTGAAAGATAGTCCTATGGTTCAAATTGAAAAGGGCTTGGACAATGTTCTGCGACCTAGGTAACAACCTCTGGGCAGTCTTCATGCGCGCAAAATATGGGATTGTCAGCTCCCGTCCTCCCCTCGCCCAGCGCAGCGCTACGTCTCCTGCTTGGAAGAAACTCTTGCAGCAATTTGAGTTCCTTATGGATCACTCTCGTCTACTCGTGGGAGAGGGATCGAGCAATTTTTGGGATACCAACTGGTCTGGAATGGGCCTCCTCAGACACCATATCTTAGGGGACATTCCGACGCATCTTCAGGAATTGCAGATCAAGGACTTCACTGGTCCTGAGGGCCTGTGGCCAGGCGTGACCGTCCCATCCTCCCTTCCTGCTGAAGTTTGTGACCACATTGCTTCGGATGGTATTTCCCTCACCTCTGGCCAGGACGTATGGGTGTGGACAGCAGCAAACTTTGGAGAGTTTTTAGTTAATTCAGCTTGGCAGATTACCCGCCAGTGAGGTCTCCAGTCGGTTTGGGCCAAATGGGCCTGGAACTCTTTCCTCCCGCCAAAACTCAGGTCTCTTCTTTGGCGAGCACTTAACGGTGCAGTGCTTGTTGATCGCAATATCCAAGGTAAAGGCATTCAACTTGCCTCCTCCTGTATTTGTTGTGGCTAGGCGTATAGGCATGAGGAGTCCTCCGACCACCTCTTTGTGTCGGGAGAGCTTGCAGCAGCAATCTAGGGCCACTTTGGGGTGATCCTATCAGTTGACCTTCTCCCAGGCCAATCGCTTTGGGCCCAGGCAAATCAATGGTGGGCTGTTTCGTCTCCTTTCTCTCTCTTAGGGACCCTGAGAGGCCTCGCCCCTGCCTTGATCCTCTAGGTAATCTGGTCCGCCAGATTCGAAGAGGTGCAGACTTCCCACGCCAGGGCCATCGACCTAGTTCGTAACTGGTTTTTCCGCCTTGCCTCGAATTTCCCGCTTCCCCCTGCTAAAAACCAGAGGGATAGAGACGCCATTTCGGACCTCCGGCTCCCCCTCAGGGAAGGACCTCCCCGTGGCATCTCTCTCATCAATTGGACCTGCCCAGTTATGGGTTGTTTCAAGCTGAATATTGATGGTTCCTCTCTTGGCAATCCAGGCCCCTCGGCCAGCGGAGGAGTGTGCCGAGACCATTTGGGAGAGTTTCGGTTCGGTTTTTCCAAGGGTTATGGTCACGGCTCTAGCTTTTTAGCAGAGGTTAAAGCGGTGGTAGACGGTCTCTCCCTCTGCTTCTCCAATGGTTACACCTCTGTTGATGTGGAAAGCGATTCCCTTGCGGTGGTTGATCTGCTCTCGGGGTCTTCCAAACCTTTGTGGTTCTCCTTTTACTGGCTGAAGAAATGTTCTACCCTAAGAGCGAGGGGATCCATCGCCATTTCCTACATCCCTAGAGAAGGCAATCAGGTGGCGGACTACCTAGCTCGTTGGGCTAGCGCTTCCCAAGCCCAATCCTTCTTCCTCTCCCCCTCTTAGCTTCCTTGGCCGGTTCGTGGTGAGCTCACCCTGGACAGATCGGGCCTGGGAGGGGTGTGCATATCCTAGTTTTCCCACAGTTTTTTGTTGCTCCTTATGATAGGTGGGCCATTCTGGTGCATGGCCTTCCCGAATGTGCAATCTTTGTTGGGCCTCAGCTATTTTTTATTTGCCTTGGCCCCTTTTTGTAAATCCTCTTTCCATCAATGAAATCTTGTTGGTTAAAAAAAAAAAAAAAATGCCTGAAGGAACATCTTTTCTTGGAGTGCATTGATGGCGGGTTATTTCCACTATAGTCTTGCTACAGAAGTTCTCTCCTTGTTCATATCGATGAATGACGTGGGATTCTTGTGTCCCAATGAGTATATATTAGCAACCGTTATATCTTCATGCTCTGACATTCGAGCTTTCGCGGAGCGCAAGCTTTGGTAGTTGATAAGAAGTTTGTTTTTTATACAATAGGGATGGAAATTCTATGGTCTCAACTCTCCGCCCATATTCAATCAAATAGAATTCTGGTTCATTAGGTGAAAATTTGGCTGTAGATGTGATTGTATGGTCTAGTGTGAGGGTTGAAAACTCCGCAATAGAGTATGACAAGACCAAAGCCTCCAATATTTACCCTCATCTGTGGGCCATTGTTGCTTGACTTGTTTCTTTTTTTTCTTTTTTCTTTTTTTTTTTTCTTTAAAATGATTAAAAAAAAAAAAAAACAAACAAACAGGTTTTCCTGGCTTCAAGTTGTAACTAAGCAGCCAATGTGGAAATGAAACATTTTCCATGGAAAATTGCACCCCAAAGTCCAAACCAAACAGCAGAAATATGTTTGGAATCCAACGTTTTCCCCTTCTACAGGACTCCATGGACATTTGAGCTTTACTCATTTGAATAGGAAGTTTGTCTTTTTACAATCGGGACAGATCTCCCATGGTTTAAGCTCTCTGCCCATAGTTAATAAAATAGAATTTTGGTTCATTAGGTGCAAATTTGGATGTAGACGTGATTGTAAGGATTGAAGACTCCACAATAGAGTATGATAAGATCACAGCCTCCAATATTTACCCTCATCTGTGGGCCATTGCTATTTCTTTTTCTTTTTTTAACAGATTCTCCAAGCTTCAAGTTGTAACTAAGCAGCAAATGTGGAAATGAAACCCATTTTCCATGGAAAATTGCATTCCAAAGCAAACAGCAGAAATATGCTTGGAATCCAAAGTTTTCCCCTTCCACAGGACTCTGTGGACATTTGAGTTTTACTCATTTGAATTCTACCAATACAAACACCTCCTGAAGTGTTCATAATTCATCCACCAATCCAAACACATTATTTGTTGTTTATATTTGGCCTTGGATGGTGCTATTGCAAGAAGCCAATACAAATCATGTGCATTCATATGCTTTATATGAAAATTGAAATATTTCTAGATTATTAGTTTTTCCTATTATTTACTGATGTTCTTGTTTTTCTGTTTTTGCAGCTCAATTGGTTTTCTTCAAAAATGGTGAAGGGAAAGTGATATGTATCCCTATTGTGGTGACGGATGGCGGTATGTTCACTCATTGGCATTATCTTTTGTGTTACATCTCTCAAGTTAATATAAGGCGTCTCAAATTGATTGTGAAATTCACATGCTAAATCAAATGATCAAGTTTAAAAATTGATTTGGCTAGATGGTTTGGTTCATGCTCAAGTGCTCCGTAGGCGATGAGGAATCGACGAGATAGGGTGCCGTCTCGCAATGCTCGCCCACCAATCTCCGATCAAAACAGCCCCCAAATCAGAGGGAGATCGCCAAGGCGCACTTCCAGCCCTAAGTTTTCACATAGACCTCAATCCAATCGCAACTTCAGCTTTTTCATGGGCAATATTCCATACGATTGCTTCTGTGAAGATCTGTGGTCGATTTTCAATAGATATGGGAGGGTATTGGATGTATACATCCCTTTGCTCCCAGGATTGAGGAAACCAAGGGGCTATGCATTCGTACGCTTCCTCTATGAGCAGGATGCCAAGGTAGCCATGGACATTCTAAACAACAGGCGTATTGATGGGAAAGTGGCCACGGTACAATGGACGAAATCAAAGGCTGCTCCATCATCTGCCACGATACAGGGTACCCCAAACCCAATTCCAGAGCAGGGGAACCAGTCATTGAAGCCCTCAACAGCTAATGCAGGCCCCTCCTATGCATCTATTGCTTCAGCCTCCGTACGTGGAAGAAGCTCTGATGAGGTTAATCAGTTTACTTCTGTAGCCGACCTGAGAGCGGTGGCACAAAAGTTGCGGGATCTCCAACTAGGGCTGGTAGGTAGAGCTGAGAACCCCAATCTCTCTAATCTGCGAATCGTTGGAGCTATTAGAGACTCCAAATTCGCATCATCCTCGATAGACATAACTAGGATCTCTCTGGACAGCTTCCTATTTGTTCTCAAATCGAAGGCCAAACACAAAGCCTTTCTGGAAGACGAGGAACTTCATAATCTCATGGGGATAGATGGGCTTTTCCTATGGTCCCCTGAGGTGGTTCTAGGAGCAAAGGGAGTGTGGCTCAAACTCTTCGGCATTCCTGCTCACGCATGGATGGAGGCTGTCATCTTAGATCTTGGCAACTTCTTCGGCAAGGTTGTTCAAATAGACACGAATAGCAGATTTGGAATCTTCCAGGTCTTTGCTCGTGTCAAGGTTATACTACGTCCGGGGGTTAACATGAAATGGGTGCTGGAATTGGTAGTTTCAGATAAAGCATTCCCAGTTTACGCTGAATTGGAACACATAGGAATGGAAGGTTTACCCACCAGAAGCAAGGGCAAGAGGTATACCCCAGAGAGCACAAAGGAATGGGTGGAGAGGAGATTCGCATCATCCTCGCACACCAGCCCATCAGATGCATGTGAAAATGATAGACTGGCCATACAGATCTTCAGCCAGCGCCAACAGATCCTACGCACATCTGCCGAACAGTGCAGTGAGAAATCAAGGCCACACTCCACAGATGTTTGTTTATATGTTGTTGAAGAACCCTCTGCCAGTGAGGAACCCTCGGCCAGCGAGGACAGATCAGAAAACTTCCAAGCCCAAATTTCAAATCCCATCTCCTATCACCTACCACCCAGATCTGAACTTCAATGTCCGAAGTGTAATTCTCTGGAGAGACAGTGCCTTGCGGTAGAACGCCCTCCTGCAGAGACGCTATCTCAATATGTTCCATCCAATCAGGCCTTAGAGCAGGACTTGCCCAAGGGATGTCCAGCTGAATTGCACCCTCCAACAGACCGCGAGGAGACTAGTCAGCCCTTAGAGAGAAACTTGCCAATGAAAGGTCCAGCAAATTCCAATACGCCATCCAATAGTGGTCAGTTACAGCCCAAGGAATCAGCACAGAAAATTGTCAATCCTATAGTGCAACATTATCGATCCAGATCGGAGGGTAGATCCCCACTAAAAAAAGTCTAAAAAACATAGAGAGCAGGATTTTGCGGAGATCCCACCTGCCATTCCACAAATTGCCATTGATATGCTATCGTCCCACCCCAAGCTACCAACCTCATCAAAGCCTCTCATCCAAATGAGGCAAGGCTAACAGAATCTGTCAACACAGGCCGATCCCCAGGGTAAGGCAAAACATGTATGGAGATCGACCTCTCGCCGTTCTTCACCTCAGCGATCAGAGTGGATGGGCTTCATGAAGGGACCGTCCTCTCAGATAAAGAAAGTGCTCCACCAGTTACAGGTAAGTCAGAGGTTAGCGCCTCCATTGAGAAGATCAGCGAAGCAGCTATTGTACAGTTACAACAAAATTCTCCCAGCAAGGTGTATTCCACCACCCTTATGAGAAGATCCATAATCCTTTACGCCAAGGGAAACTGGGAATCAAGGCTTAGGAGACTCAAGAGAATGGCTGTCAATTCAGGTTGTGTAACTGATGGATAAGATCCTTGTGTGGAATGCTCGGAGGATAGGCAATCAGCGCACTATATGAACAACCAAGAGACTCATCAGCAAGCACAATCCATGGATAGTGGCTATACTTGAGCCAATGCTCAGAGACAACAGAAGAGTAGGGATTGGCCTATCATTAGGCTTCCACTCCTCCTACTCTAATGATGAGGAGGGTGGGAAGATCTTGATTTTCTTCAAAAACCAAATATCCTTATCAATTGCCAATAAGACTAACCAATCTTTATCCATTGTAGCTACCTTGCAGAATTTTCAACATCCTATCAGCATAACAATGGTTTATGCCAGCTGCGTTAGAAGCCATAGAAGAGCTCTATGGAGCAACTTGGCTTCCCTTTCATTGGTCATGCAAGGTCCCTGGTCGGTAAGCAGGGATTTCAATGCAACAATTGAAGTAGCTGAGAGAAGAAGCCGCAGAGATGCGGAGAGAGCCAGTGCATTAGAATTTGTAAAAGCAATCAACAACGCTGGTCTGATTGGCGTGGGCTTCTCGGGAAACCGATTCACATGGAGCAACAACCAAGGGGGTTCAGCTCGCGTGTGGACGAGGCTGGACAGGGTATTATTCAATGAGCATTGGTCTAGGCTATTCCCTAGATTCCATACAGTCCACCTTCCTCGGGTCAACTCAGACCACGCCCCTCTCCTCTTGCTTTTCCCTTGCCAGACAAAGTACGCCTAAACCATTTCAATTCCAGCAAATGTGGTTTCTGCATGACTCTTTCCAGTAGGTTGTCAGAATAGCATGGGAGAAAGAGAGCTCCCAACACCCTCTATACAATGTTCTTGTGAAGCAGAAATCAGTTAAACAAGCTCTGAATGTGTGGAACAAAGATTCCTTTGGCAATATTTTTGAGCAGTTGGGCCAAGCAGAACGATCGCCAGAAGAAATCGAAAGCAGAATGCAAACTTCGAACTCCAACTCAGGGCCAGACAGCATGCTTCAAGTCGAGCTCAACTCAGTACCGGAAACTCTCAGTCGGCTTGAGCTGATGGAAGAATCCTTCTGGAGGCAGAAAGCGAGGAGCAGCTGGCTAGAAGCAGGGGACAGAAACACAAGTTTCTTCTACGCGGTGGCTATGGAGAGACATAGAAAGGCCGAAATCAGAAGTATTGAGCTGAACTCAGGTCAGATTGTAGAAGACCTGGCGGAACTCAAGAGGGCTGTAATCAACCACTTTGAGCAGCAGTTCACGGCCATCTAGAGTCAGATAAACCCTCAACTACTTGATGTCATCCCTTCGTTTCTCTCTAATGAAGACAACATCTCCCTTATGGCTCCCCCATCGTTGGTGGAGGTCCAGCAAGCAGTCATGGCTATCCCCAGGGACGGAGCAACTGGCCCAGATGGTTTTTCTGGTGCCTTTTATTCTGGCTGCTGGAATATCATTGCTCATGACATCCATAAGGCAGCAGAATACATCTTCCAGGGCGGAAAAATCCCTTGAGGCATCACCACCACTTTGATCTGTCTGATCCCGAAATCAGCCGCCCCAAAGTGTTTGTCAGACTTCCGGCCGATCAGTCTTTGTAATTGCCTCTTCAAAATTATCGCGAAGATCATTACGTCAAGGTTGAATCAATTTTTGCCCTCCCTAATCTCCCCAAAACAGGGGGCATTCATCCAAGGTAGGTCAATGGTTGAAAACATTGCCCTCTCCCAAGAGCTGTTCAGGGAAATCAACAGGAAGACCCGAGGTGGTAACATTGTGCTGAAACTGGACATGGAAAAGGCCTATAATAGTGTAGATTGGACCTTCCTCAAAATGGTTTTGAAGAAATTCGGATTCTCTACCTCTTGGGTAGAGATGGTAGAGAAGTGTTGGGCTAATAATTGGTTCTTAGTGTTAATAAATGGGGAGTCAACTGGGTTCTTTCGTTCCTCTAGAGGCCTTTGCCACGGAGACCCGCTCTCTCCTAGCCTTTTCATTCTGGTTGCGGAAGTTCTAAGCAAAGGTCTAAAATCGTTAGTGAATTGGGGCCTAGTTTAGCCGTTTAAACTTAGAAGGGGATACCCCACTATCTCACACCTTCTGTATGCGGATGACACCCTTCTATTCCTCAATGGAGGTTTATCTTCTATCCGGGCTATTAAATCTTTTCTCTCATCCTACCAAGAGGCTTCAGGTCAGCGCATTAACCTTAACAAAATCTCTTTCATTGGCACGTCAAATCTTCCGGCATCCAGAGTGCGGTCCATCGAACGAGCTCTTGGAATCTCGAGATCAACTTCATCCTTCACCTATTTGGGTGTCCACATGGCAATGGGAAGATTAAAATCCAGCTCTTTCAAACCCCTGATGGACAGGATTGAAGGCAGGATCAAGGGTTGGCAGGCTAGATGCCTTACTCAGGCGGGCAGGGCAGTGCTTATCAATCACGTTCTGGGCAGTGTTCCAATTCACGCATTGGCAGCCGCTCATGTTCCATCCCATGTTCTCTCACTTGGAAAGACAATTTGCTAGATTTTTTTGGGGATGGGTAGAGGGAAAGAGCAAATTCCATTGGAAAAGCTTAGAGATAATATCCTTGCCAAAAGAAGAAGGCGGCTTAGGTAACAGAAAATTGGCAGAGATCATGGAGGCATTCCGTTTAAAGATGGCATGGGCAATTAGTTTCAAGGAAGAAAAGAGTCTATGGAGCAAGTTCATGTTAGCTAAATATGAGCAGAATCTCGCTCCTGCCAATCTGCTCAGCACGGCTGCCTACGCTTCCCCTATCTGGAAACGTATTCGGAAACTGATTCCTTCTCTGGAACCCCTGGTCCACAGGCAGCTGGGTGATGGTGATAGCAACCTATGGAATTCAAATGGGACAGGGCTGGGTCCACTTCATCAGATCGTCATTAAGCCCATTACAGCAGCCTTGAGAACATTGAAGATAAATAAATTCTTGGGTAAATTGAGTCCTCTCCCACCTTCAGACGTTTTCAGCTACCTGCCGCAACATGTTGTGGATTTCATCTTTCAAGTTGGCTATTGCTTAACTGCCGGTCCAGATAGACCCCTCTGGCCTTTCTCTGCCTCGGGTAGATTCTCAGTTACATCAGCTTGGGAGAAATACAGAACGATCGCCCCGCGTAGAGGCTGGGCCAAATGGGTCTGGCATGCAAAGCTTCCACCCAAAATTTCTTTGCTTGTTTGGAAAGTTCTTCAAAGAGCGATCCTGGTTGATGAGGTTGTCTAAATGAAGGGCATTCATTTGGCTTCTGGGTGTGTATGTTGTGATTCCAGCAATTTCCAGATTCATTCGGGCTGAGCCACCAAATCGATCCAGTACCTCTTTCTAGATTGCATATTGGCGAAGTCCGCATGGTCATTTTTCGAAAGAATGTTTGGGGTAGATATGCCCGGAACCTCATCTGTGGAGAATAGGCTGGCGCAATGGTGGTTTTCTCCAACCTTTAGGTCATCTGTTCGCTATGTCCAAAATTTGGTTCCATGTTTGATCCTTTGGGAAACATGGAAGGCCAGTAATTCAGCAGTTTTTTATGGGAGATCCCCTTCACCTTCATCGTTAATCTCTCGCATTTGCTGGTGGATATCTTTCATCGGTAGGAACAGCCGAACGAGCAATCAACTTTCCTCTGTTTCTACCAGCGTGCCCAACCCACAAGTGGCTGATGTATCCTTTTCCTTCAATGTTAACAACACCCGTTCCCCCTCTTCCTATCTAGTGGTGAATTGGAGGAGACCCCCTTGCGGTTGGGTTAAGATAAACATAGATGGGTCGGCCAGGGGCAACCCTGGAATGTCTGGAGGTGGAGGGGTTTGTAGAAACGAGAAGGATGTTTTGTTGTTTACATTCTCAGAGGAATATGGGTTGGGCTCCAACATCAGAGCCGAACTCCGAGCCATTCACAATGGGCTGTACCACTGTATTTCCAGAGGCCACTGGTCAATTATCGTCGAATTTGACTCTCAGCTGGTTATTGATTTCTTACTAGGCGTCGCTACCCCTTGTTGGAAATGGAGCTACTGGCTATCTCGGATTGAAAATCTCAAGCTTTCAGGTCAGGTCCAATTCGCCCACATCTTCAGAGAAGATAATGGTCCAGCTGATGCCATGGCCCGATTAGGCAGCTCGAACCAATCATCGACGGTCGTGGACAGATTGGCTGATCTCCTTTCTCATGTCTGGGGGTCCCTTTTCCTTGACAGAGTAGGGCTGGGTTCGATCAGGGAGCTCTAGGCTGGCCAGGCTGGGGCCTTTTGCCAGCCAATATATATATATATATATATATATATATATATATATATATATATATATATATATATATATATATATATATATATAGTAAGCATCCTTTTTGAAAAAAAATAATAATAAGTGCTCAACTGCAACTGAATTATCTGTATTCATTTCTTTGTAACATGGACTCAAACACGTGCATTGGTGCTGGGCATGGATGCAATGATGTGTGCTTTGGTATAATACTACTAAGGCGTACGAATAACTGGTAAAGTAAGCTATTTTTGTATTTATTTTTTCCCGAAAAGCAGTTGATTTGTGTCCAACACAAGCATCTTACAACCTGTTAGAGAACGCAGAGTTGGCAGGCTTTAGTCATGAATCGCTTGTTATCTAGCTGAATTATGCAATACACTTGTCTCATTCATCCGTTTTGTTTTTCTTATTCCTATTGGATTTGATCTACGTTCTCTAGTTAACTTGTCAATCTCGCCTGGAGATTGATTACTTGCTTTTTTGCCCTTTGGTCCAATTTTTTTATTTGTAAGAACAACTATTGGTCTCCAACTCTATCCTATCATTCCAATAGCCTCCTTGTGCTTGTAATAATCCTCCTCTGATGAACCCAAATGAAATAAGAATAGAAGACCCATGGTGAGAGGAAATTTTCAAATTTTAGGAAATGGAAGATTGGTTCTAACTGCCATTGTCATCTTCTGAGCAAGCACCGTAGATGATTCATAGAGTGGGCGTAACACTTCAGGTACACTCCATGGCTGGTTCACAACATCAACAACTAAAATTCTTAGCATCGATGGGTAGAATTTTTTACTCACTTTTTTTTTTTTTTTTTTTTTGTGATAATTAATAAGCATCATTCAATTAAGACACCAATACATGTTAAATACCTCCAAATCCATATGATCAACAATGTGTATCATTGACCCGCCTCCTTCATAAGGCCTTATGAGGTACCCACTCGGCAGCATTTCTGCTCTCACAAAAGGATGCACGGGTTGCATGCTTGGACCACCCTGAGTGCTGCTAATAGATCTCTCACAGACCTAATAAGTTCACGGTAAACATGAGACTATCAACTCAAATTCATAGCAAATCTGCATGAGTAAGAACTTTGAAAATGGATCCAAATCTGTTCTCCTATAGCATGGAGACTCACAAGAAACCTACCACAAGTCTGCCATCTTCCAAAACTGAAGTGTAGCGCAGCAACCAGAAGTCGCATGCTGGTGCCAACGTTGTCGGGGCATAGAGCCGCAATTCAGCAACCAAAGATTGAGACCCACACTAATTTGATGTTTCACAAGTATTCCACTACATGTGGTAAGCCCATAGAAACCACTACCCACCGGCATATAGAGCAGCTCAATGGTTCCACCATTGCTGGTGGGCAGCACGTTTATAACATCCATAGATCGGCAATCTCGAAACCATGATGGACGATCTTTGAGGATTTCTGCAACCTGAAATCAACTTAAAAGTAAGCCTTACATCTAGCTCAACCATTAGCATTCAGGATACAAAAAAGGAAGGACGAGATGCACATAATTGAGAAGAACTTACCCTTGTAGGCTCCAGACCTACTAGGCCACAAGCACGTGCTGCCACTCTAGTGCAACCATGTGAAATCTAGCTCGATCGGTTAAACTGTAAGTTGTCGACCATAGTTGGACTACATGAGACGCTGTTCTCAGGCTGATCAGTTTACAGTTCAGTTTGTCTGGGTATATTAGCTCACAAGTCGGTCATCCTTGCATGTTAACCCTGTTTGAACACGCCTATATGAACCCGAAGTACCCTAAGACCTTTGCGCCCACTATCAATCGTGGTTCATGGCCCAGAAGACTCATGAGTCAGGGATGATGGTATGAGACACTATGCCCTTGCTGTCAGCCTACGCTGGGGTGACGAGCCTCCCCGTAGTGACCAGTGAACACCTAAACTTATGAGTCGAAGACAGTGGTATGGGACACTGTGCTCGTGCTGTTGGCCTATGCTGGTGTGACGACCTTCCCATAGTCACCGCAAGTAGGACCTTAAAGTCTCAACTGTTTTTTCGTCTGAGCTTAAGAATCATGGGATTGACGAACTTACGAGGGCTAAGGATTGCGAGAGTCACATGACCACGACCTTTGTGTCGCGCGATCGGGTCAGGGCAATGTTTCCGCTAAGGGTATCCGGTTTCCCCAATCTGTTGATTGAATGAATCTAATTAAATCAACTGGGCTAACATGTTATATGACATTTCATTATCTATTGTGGTGATTCGGCAGTCGAGGTCGCAACTGAGGGAGTGTTGGTCATTGTGATCGTTAGATGTTATCGCTTGAAGGAGTATTGGTGGTGAGGGGCATGCTTCATATCATTAAATCATGCATTGCATTAATCAACAGTACTTAGGATTCTATGATGTATGTTATTCACTAAATTTATTATGTATGATAATTTGTGTGGCCTATTGTTAATGGTACCATTGAGTTAGCTACTCACTCCCACTCTGGGACGATGTTTTAAAACACCAACCAGAACCTGTCATAGATGCAGGGTCGATATAGCTAGATGCACTGGAGGATGCGGGCATGGACGATGAGGAGGAGCGAGCGTACTAGCAAACTTTCGGCAGTTTCTTCTAGTTTATGTTTGGATCATTGCAGGACATGGGCCAGGGCCTTAGTTATTTTGGGATATTTATTTGGGTAAGACTAGTTCTCGGTTTAGATTTTCTTCGCACTGTATTTTGGATACCTTACATGTTTAGCGGCTGATATTTACATTTTATGATATTCTCATGCTTATGGTTTGCTTAACTTCTCATTGCTTATGAATAAACCTAAATGTATTAGAATCTGGAGCCCATTGGGACACACACCCCTCTGTGCACCTTCTTACATGAGCACCTACACACACCTGTCCACCTTCTTACATGAGCAACTACACACACCTGTGCACCTTCTTACATGAGCACCCATGTGTACCGTTTCACACATGTCATGGGCACAAAATCTGAACGGTCCACATGATTTGATACCCCTTGATACCTCATGAGCCCAACTTTGAGCCTAATACATAACTCTGGTGGGCCATGGTAGAAGAAAATAAATTCCTCCCTTGATTTGCATTTCTCTTTACTACCGCCGACTAGAGTTTTGAATCAGGCTGGAAAATGGGCTTGTGAGGTTTAAAGTGGTGCAGCATCATGTTCATAACACATGTGCGAAGGTGCGCTGGTGAGCACTCCTCTATATATATATATATATATATATATATATATATATATATATATGGGAAATGGTACTATGAGGTCGAGCGCATAGAACCATAATATAAGGTCAAGTCGTGTCATAGTCCGAACCATTGGATGATAAATTTTCAAAATATGCAGGAGATGCCATCCCAAAAAAACAAGGGCAAAACCGGTTAAATCGGCATTATACAATCTTGGGGTGCGTTGCCATCACCAATTACGTGGTCTCCATGATATATGTGTTATATCCATACCGTCTATCTATTTTAAGATATCATTTTAGGGCTTGACTATAAAACTGATGAAGATCCAAACCTCAACTCGACCACGGCACGTAAAGCAATGGGGACAATGATGCCCACGGTTGAAACCTTTCTATGGCCCATCATGATGTTTATTTTACATCCAACCTATCCGTAACGTCACACAGAACTGGATGAAGGGACCAAACAAATATCATCTTCATCAAAACTTTTGTGGCCCCAAGAAGTTTTCAATGGTAGGCGTTCAATCCCTACTACTTTCTATGTTATGGTCCACTTGAGCTTTGGATCTGCTTAATTTTTGTGCTAATGCCCTAAAATGATTTTTCCAAATGGATGGACGGTGTGGATATAATACTTAGATCATGGTGGGGCCCACATAACTTAGCAATGGTAACACACCATCAAGGTCGAAGGCATGTGGCACACTAGCCTTTTCGCTTCCCATGCGGAAGGGGATGCGGATTAGATACTGATAGGTTAAGTAGCGAGTCGGCTATTGAAGTGACGTTACCAAGTTCTGTTTGCCCCACTATGATGTATGTGCTATATCCACATCGTTCATCCATTTTTAGATATCATTTTAGGGTATGAACCAAAGAATGAGGCAAATAAAAATCTGTAGTGGACCCACCAAAGAAAACAGTGGGGAGAGTGATTCCCACTGTTGAAACTATCCTAAGGCCCATCATAATGTTTATTTGAAATCCAACCTATTCAAAAGTTAAAAAAGACATCAAATTAGGGAAAACACAAATATCAACTTGATCTAAAACTTTCGTGGCTTTTAGAAGTTTTTAATAGTGGGTGTCACTATCCCATTGTTTTTTGTGCTGGGGTCCACTGGAGATTTGGATTTAATACGTTCTTTAGATATTGCCCTAAAATGATCTATCCAAATGGATGGAAGGTGTGGATACAAAACATACATCATGGTGGGGCCCACAGAACTTGCTGACGTCACTTCAATAGCTAGTCTTGCTGCTCAACCTGCCAATAGCTAATTTGCACCCAAGGGAGCAGATTAGGTGCGGCCTCTGCCAAACCTACAACAGTGCGTCCCTCATCGTGGGGCCCAAATTGATCTACATATTGTGTACCCACACGGTCCTTCTATTTTGGAAGACAATTTTAAGGTCCTGATTCCAAAATTAAAATAGATCCAATTCTAAGGTGAACCATACTATAGGAAACAATAGTGATTGAATACTCTACCAATAAAAACTTCCCATGGCCCACTATAACGTTTACATCATGCTTTTTTTTTTCTTTGTTTAAATTATGGGTTAGCTTGTTAGTACACATCCATGTAAGTACACACTCCATGTTAGCCACCCCCACTAGGGATCGATATCACTGTAACATTTACTTCATGCTTATTTTCCATATAACCTGTTGATACGTAACATAAATCTAGATGAAGTAATATATATATATATATATATATATATCAGCTTTATCCAAAATATAAGTGGCCCATTAATTGTCAATCACAACCTTTTACTATGTTTGGTCTACCAGAGAATTGGATCCGCTTCAAGTTCTGAATCATATCTTAGAATGATCTATAAAGACAGATGGGTGGAGTGGATATAAAATTCATACGTCAATGTGAGCCTACAATAAGGGCCGCATTGTCTTGGGTCTAGCCTGAGCCGCACCTAATACACTCCCCACGCAGACAGCTTATCGTCTGGATTGTGTGGGAAGGAATTTTTATCTACACAGATAAGTAGGCCCATTATAATGTTTATGAGAAATTCACCATGTTCATTTATTTTTTTTGGTCATGTTAGGACGTGGGAAAAATAATGAGGTATATCTATAATTCAACTGGGCCACACAACAAGAAAATGTGAGTAGTTAAATACCTACCGTTGAAACCTTCCTAAGGTCTACCATTATTCTTATATGCCATCCATATTGTTCACAGGGTCATTCTTATTATGATGAACTGAAAATACAAAAAATATTAGCCCAATCCAAAACTTTTGTTGCCCCACCAATGTTCACCGGCAGACATCCATTCCTCACTATTTCCTATCGTGAACCCACGTTATTTTCGGATCTGCCCCACTTTTTGTCTCATATACCAACGTGACATGAAAAAACAGATGGACAGTGTAGATTTCTCACAACATGATGGTGGGCCGTAACTAGCTTCCTATCACATTAAGCTTCCCCGAGAGGTCACATCTTCCCGTTACATCACACATTTTGAATGTTTATCATCCAACGGCTCACACTAAGACACGACTTGACCTTATGTTAAGGTTGCATGCGCTCGACCTTATAATACCATTTCCTTACACACACACACACACACACAAGAAATACTCATACGGAACTAGTTGGATCAGGAGAAATTATTGTTAGTAAATGTACTCCGATGGAAGTCTCTCTCAACTTGAATGGGCCCGCTATAATATTAATGTAAAATTCACCCAACCATTAAGTGAGTCAATCCATGATATACTCAGGACTCGAAAATCAGCCCCTCAATTGTTCAAGTGGACCAGAAGATTGGAAATAGTGTGCATAGAAAGGTCACCCTCCATACTCTTTCCCTTGGTGTGGCCCGCTTAAATCACGTATTGGCCTGAGTTTTGGGTCTCTAGACAATATTAATTTGGAGTGGTATCTAATGGTTGGAGTGGATTCCACACGATTATCACAATAGGCCCTATAAAAATGAAGGGTGAACGTCTTTGCCAACGGGTATGCCCACTTGAATTACATATTAACCTTAAATTTTGGCTCCTGGCCTAACATGTGATTATGAATCTATTGGACAGACTGGATCTCACGTATACATCATTGTGGGCCCTTTCAAAAAATAAGGGCGACTTTTGGAGAAAAGTTGAACATGCGGGAGAACAGTAGGGAGTGGACCTTAAGTGGTATTTTCCTGATTGTGGGGCCTACCTGAATGTATCTGCTATATATCCACGCCATCCATCAGATTTTACACATCACTATGGTGCATAGTCCTAAGAATGAAATATATCCAAATCTCAACTAGACCACACCACAGGAAACAGTGGACATTGACCGGCCACAATTAAAAACTTCCCAAGGCCCATCATTATGTTTATTTGCCATCCAAACTGTTCATAAATAAGGTGACATAGGCCTGGACGAAGTAAAAACACAAATATCAGCTTGATCCAAGCCTTCTATGCCCCCCAACAAGTTTCCAGTGGCAGGTGTTCAATCTTCACTTCTTTATGTGATGTGATCCACTTGAGCTATAGAACTACCTTATTTTTTGCACCATGCCATAAAATGACCTGGCAGTATAGATGGCCAGTGTGGATATAAAAAATACATCATATTGAGTCCACAAATTTTTACACGCGAACATGATACCGACAATGTTCTACAGTGTAAATTCGAGAATACTGACACCTCACGGGAGCGGAGAGAAATTTACCACTGTAGATGTCAAATGATTTTTACCAATAATATAAACCTTACCTTACCAACTTAGACTTTGCATGTATGGTAGGAGTAGTTGAGGATGAAAATACCACTGAGTAGACCTATGGCTACGGATTATAACCGTAGCTATGGATAGCATAATCCTTAGCCATAGCCAAAAATCAAACTTGAATCGGGGCAAGCTCACCAAACTGGCAGCCCCCCCACCACTTACTAGCCTGTCCGGCGGGGCCCCTCCGATTTGGTGGCCTCCCTATGGCTACGGATTATAACTGTAGCCATAGGTACCATATACCGTTTTCTTAACTATCTAAACAAAACAAATGGTCACATCAAAGGAAATCTATTTTCTTTTTCTGTTGTTTGGCACTGAATCCGTGGTTTCCAAACATGGCCTAATGGAAAGAATGTAAAAATAATAATAAATAAAATAAAAAGATGTAGTTCTTTAAGATGAGATAGTGTTGTTGGCTTTACAGAACAACCGAATGACCTTCATTTTCATGGCTCACCGGATATTAAGGCACTAACTTTCATTTGAAGATGGCTTTTATTGCATGATTTTCCATAAAAAAGAATTCAACTCATGAAAACCTCTTGTATTTGAGAAAATGGCTGATGTGTTACCATTTGGATTAGTGTCAAAACAAGAATGTATGGTTATCTTGCCAATATTCTGAATCCTTTTTTCTGCCGGCTTAACTATGCCTGTGAGAAAGATTTGGCTAGGCAAACTACAAATTAAGCAAGGCAAACTACAAATTAAGCGAGGGAACCTAGAAATTCTGTGAGACAACCTAGGAATTGAGCGAGGCAACCTAGGAATTGAGCTAGGCAAACTACAAATTTAGCAAGGCAAACTACAAATTCAGCGAGGCAACCTAGGAATTTAGTAAGGCAACCTAGGAATTGAGCAATGAAAACTAGAAATTGAGCGAGGCAACCTAGGAATTGAGCGAGTTAAACTACAAATTGAGTGAAGCAACCTAGAAATTCAGCAAGGGAACCTAGAAATTGAGCGAGGCAACATAGAAATTCAATGAGGCAACCTAGAAATTGAGTGGGCAAACATGAATTTCAGCGGGGTAAACATGAAATTGAGCAGGGCAAACATGATATTCAGCAAGGAAAACATGAAATTCAACGGGGCAAACATAAAATTCAGCGGGGCAAACTAGAATTTCAGCGGGGCAATCCCATATCCGAGTACTTGAATCCACTCCAGAGAACAGATCTGCACTTCTAATGGGTCTTGAATATCTAATTGGCATTTCTTATGTTGATGAAACAAAGGTTTTTAAGGTAGTCATGTTAACTGCATGCCTTCTTTTCTTTATAATTGAATTTGCATAGAGTCTTACCTTGTTTGCGTCAAATGCATAGACAGGTATGCTTGGATTACTTGAACTCTTTAGTCCTTGAGCTGTTTGACGCACATCATAACCTTGACAACTGTGTTGTTGCTGCTGCAAGCATGATGAGGCTTTAGGTACTTTAGATATGATGCTTCTTGCTGCTATTGTGCCTAGATTTTTATAGTTTCAATACATGGCATGGGTTATTATTAGTGTTATTTTTTAAGGTAAGCGTTGGAAGGATCATGTAAGCTAAGATCCACAAGCTAATGTCGAATAATATTGACCATAGATCGATATTATCGAGAGACTATTTCTCGATATATCGACCATAGTTCGATACTATCGAAGATCCTTGCCAAAATGTCTAGCAACCAAAACATAAAAAAATTCATAATTTCTCGATAATATTGAGCATTGTTCGATAATATCAATTTGCAAAGGAACCAGTT
The DNA here is from genome assembly GCF_029962835.1 of Magnolia sinica. Taxonomy (NCBI): domain Eukaryota; kingdom Viridiplantae; phylum Streptophyta; class Magnoliopsida; order Magnoliales; family Magnoliaceae; genus Magnolia; species Magnolia sinica. The sequence continues at coordinate 61,279,894 of NC_080584.1, forward strand.
TGCGGATCTAGACGTCTAAGTTCTGTCCAAAAAGGAAACTTAGATAAGAAAGAACAATTTATAAAGTAGATATTTCTTTCAAACTGGTTTCCGGTTATCAGTGATACTATCTGTGATATCGATATTGTTTCTGTATCCCTGGCTAGTGAAACTTGTAGCGATATCGATACTTTGAACATAGTGAGTAATAGTAAGTTAGCACCCTACACTGGTTGGTAATAGCAAGTTAGGACCCTACAGTTTAAGCAACAAGCACGAGTGAGTATACTTATATATATATAACTAACATGTTGCTAGCTGTTTCGTTAGGACTTTATATACGTGACAACTGCTTTTGTCTAAGTATCAGATGACTATGTATATGTATGTGTATGTATATGTGTTGGCAATAGGAAGTTAGCACCCTACACTTTATATATTTCTAACTGTTCTGAATTTTGTGTTTTAAAAACCAGGCTTGCTATATGTTAAAGCAACAAGCACAAGATAGTATTCTTATATAACTAACATGTTGCTAGCTGTTTTGTTAGGAATTTACATACATGACATCTGCTTTAGTCTTTTGTCCCAACTACTATGGTACATGTTCATGTATAGGAAATCGAGTCAATAACCTCATTAAAGAAAAACAAAGCTTAAAACATCCTAGACTTTAGCGGGGCAAACTGGAAATTCAACAGGACAAACTAGAAATTCAGCGAGGCAAGCTAGAAATTGAGCGGGGCAAACTGAAAATGGAGCAGGACAAACTAGAAATTCAGAAGGGCAAACAACTTTTGAGTAGAGCAAACCGAAAATTCAACGTGGCAAACTAGAAATTTAGCGGGGCAAACTGAAAATTCAGCGGGACAAACTAGAAATTGAGTGGGGCAAACTAAAAAATTGAGCGGGGCAAACTAAAAATTCAACGGGGCAAACTGGAAATTCCGTGAGGCAAACTAGAAATTGAGCGGGGCGAACTAAAATATTGAGCAGGGAAAACTGAAAATTCAGCGGGGCAAACTAGAAAATTCAGCGGGGCAAATCGAACATTAAGCAAGAGAAATTGAAATTTGTGCTCTGCAACCTAGAAATTGAGCAGGGCAAACATGAAATTCAGCAACGCTAACTTGAAATTCAGTGATGCTAACATGAAATTCAGCGGGGGTAACATGAATTTCACTGAACTTGAAATGAAATTGAACTAACCTAACACATAATTGAACGAGCTTCACATGAAATTCAACGAGTACTTCAGTGAAGTTAACCGAACAATTAATGAAAATGACAAGGTGGTTCATAGATTTTCCATAACATCACATGAATGTGTGGATGTTCCCAGTTATATCTTTATCATTTGTCTATCAAATTCATGAATCACTTGGGGAATTCAACCAATCATGAACCGAGAATATCGGCGACAACTGGAGCATATTGCCGTGAAGTAGGTCAAATAGACCAACAACTCTTGAAATTTGAAATCAGTTTGATCAATACGATAAGAACGTACTGAGTTAATTGATTTGGGTCCACCTTGAATGTATGTGGATTATCCACGTCATTCATCCGTTTTTCCATCTATATTAAGGGTTTGAGCCCAATATCGTAGCATATCCAAACATCAAGTGGATCATATGAAAGGAAACAGTGATTCAACCATAGAAAGCTTGCTATGCCCCACAATGGTGTTTTATTTGTAATCCACAATGATGTTTTATTTGTCACCTACAAAGATGAATTGAAAAACATATCAAACATAAAATTCACAAGATAATCATAGTATACAGAATGAGATATAATTGAAAATAATGTAGCATTTCATGAATTTGAACAAGTTTCATATGAAATCGAGATAGACATTGAGCGAGGAAATACTAGAAATTGAGTGAGACAAACTATCAAAATAAACGAGCAAACTGTCAAATTCAATGAGGCAAACTAGAAAATGAGTGCGGCGACCTATAAGCAACATAGAAATTGAGCGAGGAAAACTGGAAAAATGAGCGAGGCAACCTAGAAATTGAGCGGGGCAAAGTAGAAATTGAGTGGGGCAAACTAGAAATTGAGCAGGGCAAACTAAAAATTTAGCGGGGCAAACTGAAAATTGAGTGGGACAAACTGGATATTCAGCGGGGTAAACATGAAATTTAGCGGGGCAAACTAGAAATTGAGCGGGACAAACTTGAATTTCAACGGGGCAAACTAGAAAATTAGCAGAGCAAACATGAATTTCAACGAGGCAAACTGGAAATTGAGCAAGGCAAACTAGAAAATTAGCGAGGCAAACAAAAAATTGAGCAGGGCAAACTGAAAATTGAGCAGTACAAACTAGAAATTGAGAGGGGTAAACTGGAAATTGAGCGGGGCAAACTAGAAATTCAGTGAGGGTAACATGAATTTCAATGAAGTACTTGAAATGCAATTGAACTAACTTGACACATAATTGAAATGCAATTGAACTAGCCTAACATGAATTTCAATGAACTTGAAATGCGATTGAACTACCCAAACATGAAATTCAAGTATTACTCGAGGAATTCAACCAATCATGAACCAGGAGTGTTGGCGACAACTCGAGCATATTGCCGAGAAGTAGGTCAAATAGACCAAGAACTTTTGAAATTCGAGATTATTTTGATCAATATGCTTTTATCGTGCTGAGTTAACTGATTTAGGCCCACCTTGACTTGAATGTATGTGGACTATCGACAACATTCATCCGTTTTTCTATCTATATTAATGGTTTAAGCCCAAAATTCGATTTCACTTGCTACTCCCCACAATGATGTTTTATTTGTAATCAATTTCATTTTCATCAGATGATGTATACATAGATGAACCAAAAGCTCAGATGCAAGCTTCATCCAACAGGCAATATATTAAAATATACCTGTGGTACTTGCTTTCTTCAGTGGACCAGCCATTTTCAGAAGATGAGGAAATGCTGATGTATGGAGAGGACGCAATCCAATGGGATAATTGTGCGATCTAGTGGAGGGATTTTTGTGCTAGAGAAAATAGGTTTTTTGGTCTTTCTTAGTGAAATTGGGGTGAAAGCAACGTGAGTGAAAGCAACGACAGTGAAAAGGAGGGGTATTTTCGTCCTCGAATTCGTTGTCTGTACATCAAGGTCTAGGTTGGTAAGTTAAGTTTCATTTGTTTCATAAAAACTGCGGATAAAAGGTGGCATCTACAGTGGTAAATTTATCGGGAGCGGATGAAGTGCGCCCCAGCCGCTCAACCTCACCTAACATGGTGCGGCTCTAACCGTGTGGCTCATCTTTATGCATGTATTGTATATCTATGCCATTCATCTATTTTTTCAGCTCCTTTTAGGGTGTAAAACCAAAACTCAAGCATATACTTTTTGAGTGTAAGCTTTCCATGTATACTCTTTCAGTTGTGTGGTCCATCTAAATGATGGATGGGACTGATTTTCTGGCCCTAAGTCTAACATGGGGTGTCTCACCTAATGGTTGGAGTAGATTTTACATTAACACTATGCTAGACCCACTCAAGCCGGTAACTATTTTTCTTGGAAATGTGTTCTTGCCTCATCTTAATGGTAAATCGTTATACAAAAATAGGTACTCCTTACTGTTCATTATTTGTAGCTTCAACTAATTTCCCATATGGTAATACATTACAGGTGGTCTGCTCCTACCCTTGTCAGCATATAGAGAGAGGCTGGTAGAGGATTGTTGATCCGGCCATTTTACAATCCGTGATTGAACACAATTTATAATTATAAATCATTAACCTTTTGAAAAGTTGTAATGCAATTAGCATAAGGACAGAGACTGTAGACTGAAATGAAATGATGGGAAAGATAAAATGAATCCACCGTGAACATGGTTTGGTCTAAAAATTAGGTTGTTGGGGCTTATTACGTGAATCACACTTGTACGGGGAAAATGATTAGTGAGTTGGCCGACAGTATCTTTGCAGCAGGGCATGATGAGAGCCAGGCTATCCTAGCAAGAAGCCCCCAGCGGGACGGAAGGGGATTGGCGGGTGTACCACACACCAGCGATCCAGCTGATGTGTTGACGTCAGCAAGTTCTGTGGGTCCAATCATGAGGTATGTGTTATATTCAAACCGTCTATCCATTTGATGAGCTCTTCATAAGGCTTGAGCCTAAAATAAGACAGATCTAAAAATTAAGTGGACCACACTGCAAAAAGAAGTGTGGGATTGAACATATACCATTGAAACCCTTTTGGGGGTCACAGAAGTTTTGGATCAATATGATATTTGTTTTTCCTCTTCATCCAGGTCGTTTTGATCTTATAACCAGATCGGAATTGAAAATAAACGTTATGGTAGGACCTACAAATGTTTTGAAGGTGAAAATTATTATTCCCGCTGCTATTCATTTTTTGGCTCATCCTCTAAAATGATCTCAAAAAATGGATGAACGGTGGAGATATAATAAATACACCATTTTTGGGCCCATGTAACTTTGATCTCCTTTCAACCGTTCCTACAACTCGAGCTCCAGGACCATATCAACAGGTATAGTAACGTCTCAGCAGGTTGGATGGAAAATAAATGATACGGTGGATACTAAAAAGGTTTCAAGGGTGGATATCGTTATAACCGCTACTCCCTGTGGTGTGATCCAATTGAGCCTTGGATAAACCATATTTTTGGTTAGTAGTCTGAAAATGATATGGAAAAATCGATGGACGGTGTGGATAAAATTGGGAGTAGTACCTAATCCGCGCGCTTATGAAAGGCTGGTGTTGCATACCGTTTTTGACGTTGAATTCCGTTGTCGTCGAAGTGACTGGAATCCTTTATATTAATTACCCGGTCTTATAAAATGAGCGGATTAGCTGTTACCCTGTCAACACTAAAGTATGTGTTATCCTAACCGTGTGGAGCCCACCTTGATGTATAGGGCCCACAGAACACGGACCACTAGCCACCTGGCTAGTGGCAGCGTCAGTAGCCAAACCACGTCCGCATAAAACACCCTAGTCTGAGGTAGGAGATACAGTCCTTAGATGTGACTCCAGATGTGGTGGGGGACTGCCTAAAACACCCAAGTCTGCGGGGGCCCACTAGGTTGAATTTGTGAAATCCACTGTCTATCAGGTTCTATCCTCGGTTAAACCCCATGTCAAAATTATTAATTAGATCCACCACTCGGATGGGTCATACATACTACATGGAACAATGGGAATGCCATGCCAACCATAGGGTTGTGTGTGGGCCACCCTGGTGTGTATTTTTCACCAAACCTATTAAACAAGTGTAACTTACCATGATGAAGAGAAGATACAAAACTCATCAGGCCACTATACCATGTAAATTTACTGGTCTGAGAGTAGGTTTACAATGCTCCTATCGTTGTGGCCCATGGTATGAGTGTTTAATCAGGCTTATTTTCCATATATACCTGTTTGATGGAATGAATTTCACATATACAAAGTGGTAGGTCCTCCAATGCTTGGCTGTTTATTGGGGGTCCTATCAATAGCCACCAACCTTTCTACTGGTCCCATTAATATTTGTGACCCACTTTCCAAATTCATGCTAGCAACTTTTGAACAAATTGGTACATGAATTGATAACAAGAATGAATTTGGCAAGGAATAGAATGGGTGATGTAGGGAATGAAGCCAGCGAGCCTCCAAGATTAGATGACCCCATCCTCACTTTATTTGTCAATTTTTTTAATTATTTTAATTATTTTAATTTTAATTTTTTTTGCAGAATATACTAACTTTTCCTGGCCCTCAGAGGTAGGATTGGCTCATTTTGGGTAATCCTTCGAGTTCACCCATCTCCATTGGCTAGAGATGGAACCCACTCATAAGTTATTAAGGATGGATGAATCAGTGTCAATGTCCCCGGCTAAAGGAACACTACAATTATGCTTTAGATGCAGAAAAAACCATGGAGATAAGAGGCACTTCAAATATCTCCCATGTGGGAATACTTCAGTACTTAAAATCATTGAGTTATTTTCCTTCCAATATGTGAGAGCACACCAACTGCATTTGATTGATTAAAAAATGGATCATCTCCTGAACACCTACGTTAAACCATTGATTGAAAGTATAGGGTCTTGTAAATTTGAAGATTTTGGGTGAAGCCCTGTCGTCAAGTCATGGTCCGACTCACAAAGGCCATATGGCGGCCTTCCTTTTTGGCTATGGACCCGAAGACCTCCTGCTTTAAAACTATTTCCACAACCCACCAAAAAGTCTCTCTTACCCCTGTTGAACAGATATTACAGTCCGATTCTTTTCATGCTTTTACCTTTGCCAAATGATAGCACTACCCTCACTTTCTTCCCAATTCCAGCTGATTTAATTCGATGAATGTCTCTGCCTACAAACGCATGAGGATATTAGGGTCCACGATACTGTGGCTTATCCATGCCATACATCCGTTTTATTATATCATTTTACGGTAGAGCCCAAAATTGAAGCATATCTGGGTCACGCCAAAGGAAACAGTAGCTGGGCATGATGATACCCACCATTGAAATCTTCACGGTGCCCCATGCAGATCTTCCGTTCCTTACTAGAGACACGCATGGGCGGGACGCAATCCACTTGCGAGGCAACCAATGCCTGGCAATAGCCACAATAAAGAATGAGGGGAGGGGAGTGGAGTGAGGTGCTTGGTGGAGTGTAGTTAGTCTACACATGCATTTATCAAGCTGTATACATATCATGGTTGTTGGATAATCCAACCCGTCCAAATCATTGATTTAATCATGGATGGACAATAATAGAAAATTTCACTCACAATGACTTCTGTCCCTTGTTTCTAGATTTTCGCTAGTGGGACCCGAAGGTCATGCATGCCAACTTTATACACATTTTGTACAATTATCTATGCTAATGATATCGTGGTTGCTGACATGCACTGTTGATGGAAATAAAAAAAAGGCAAATCCAAGGCTCAACTGGGCCACATGACAGGAAACAGTGGGGATTTGATGTAGAGCAGGTCGCGAACAGTTACATGGCCAAGATGGATCAGAAAAGGCCCGGTCGACGACAGAAGTGATCCAGACCATCGAACCTTAAATCGGGCGTATCTTGCAATTCGGAATGAGTTATCTGACGTAAAATATATGATTTTGGGGTAGAACGAGCTATTGAAGCCAACCAACCTTGCTATGCCGGGTTGCGCAGCCCGGAATTGCGAAAAACCCTTGAATCGATGGTCATTTCCCTATTTTAATTTCGTTTTTACTATAAATAGTAAGTTTTAGTTTGATTATAACTCTTCATCCGTCGGGCTTTAGGAGTTGCGCCCAACGTGAAAAGAGCTTAGAATAATTAGGAGAACGGTTTGGTGAAGCCAAATAGGACACTTACTATTTTTGGCTGAAAACCTTGCGCACTAGTAGACATCACGACCGTCTATAAATAGTAAGTTTACTATTTATAGTAAGTCATGGATTCTAAGAGTCTGAGTTGTAGTTTGATTCTAATTTCTTTCCCATTGCTTGGTACCCCTATTTAAAGGGTTGTGAACTCGTTTTTATTAATTAATTAATCAATTTCGAATTTATTAGAATTTATTTATATTTTCTGCTTTCTTTCCTCGTGGATTCGAGAAGTCTCTGTGAGGAGTCCAGAGAAGCTCCGTGGATTCGGAGTAGTTATCCTCATCACGTTCATCCCTGCGTCAGGATTGAACATCCACGGTTGAAAATTTCATGGGGCATAAGATGCTTGTGAGAAATTCACCTGGTCCATAGGTTTTGATAGCTCAATTTATGCCATGGGCGAAAAATGAAGCCAACATGAAGGACAACACATAAGGGAACGGTGAGATTAAAGGCTCATCATTAAAACATTTTGGGCCATCATAGGGCTCACTTTGAGCGTTGGATCTCTTTCATTCTTTGGCCCATCAAGCTAGCAAAACAAATGGACTATGGATTTCTCACGACCTCAAGGTAGGCCCCGCAGAATCAAGGTCAGGTCAGCACGTCAATCAAGGAAAGTTTTCGAGAGAGGTTTCGGGCATTTTAAGTCCAGATAGGGAGGATTATCCGGCATTAGGTGGGGCCCACTGTAATGTTTGTGAAAAATCCACTCCGTCCATTGGATTTTGGACAACATCTAGGACATGCACCCAAAAATGAGGCCGATTCAGAGCTCAAGTGGCCAAATGAACAGAAAAAGTGAGGATTGAATTCCTACTGTTGAAACATTTGTGGGGTCACAGATTGTTTGCGACAAATCTACCCTGTTCATTTGTATTTTCAGATCGTTTTAAGACATTTGCAGAAAATAACGCAGATCCAAAGCTTAAGTGGCCCATACGATAGGAAACATGGGATTGAATACCGACTGTTGAAACATACTGGAGCCATTATGGAGCCACTTTGAACTATGGATGTGGCTCTTTTTCTTTCCTTATTTTTATTTTTATTTTATTTTATTATTATTATTTTTTTTTTGTTTTTTGGTTTTTTTTTGTGCAAGAAAAGCATATGGATGGGGTTGATTTCTAACCAATATCAAGGTGGGCCCCATGTACGGCCGAGGTTAGATTAGCATGACAATCCGCGTCGATCAATGTTGTGTCAAGGAAATTCCAAGTCAAGAGTGAGATTTGGTTGACCATAAGTGAGGCCCAAAATTATGTTTCCGATAAACCCATTCCATTCACCGGATTTTTTGGGCAAAAAAATGAGGCTTCTTCAAAGCTCGAGTGCGACAACCAACATGTAACAGTGGTGATTGAACGCCACTGTTGAAACATTTATGACTCACGGAATGTTTATGAAAAATCCACCCTGTCCATCTGTTTTTTCAGCTCATTTTATAGCATAGGCTCCAAAACAAAACCAATACCAATATCCAGTGGGCCACGCAATAGGATAGAGTTTTTTCAGCTCATTTTATAGCATAGGCTCCAAAACAAAACCAATACCAATATCCAGTGGGCCACGCAATAGGATAGAGTGGGATTAAATTCTTACCGTTGAAACATATTATGTCTAGCTTGGACCATACGTTGAGCTTTGGATCTGTCTCATTTTTGGGCACGTGTCATAAAATGATTTGGAGAAACAGATGAAAGGGGTGGATTTGTCACGAACATCAAGATGGGATCCACGTCTGGTTAAAGTTAGGTTGCCACGAGATCGCGTGGTTAGGAGCGGAGATTGCCGAGTGCGGCAATGGGAGGGCAGTTTCGGTAACATGAAAATATAAAAATCTATTAGCATACTTAATTGACAGCAGGTGGTGCACTGCCTAGGGTGAAAACTATGGGCGCGTTTTGGGAAATAGTTTAAAAGCAGAAGGTTTTAGGGCCATAGCCCAAAAGGCAAGTGTACATATGGAAAATTTTCGTTCTTATTATTATTATTATTATTTTTTAAAATTTAAATTGGGGTTATTAGATGATACTCCGGCTGCATATGAGGCTTGATACGCAGGCACTTCCAAATGGTACATCTGCAGTACATTTACTCAACTTAAGCCCTCTAAACTGTGTAATCCATTCTTTCCAACTTATAATCTAACAGCCGGATTAGTTGCACAATTTTATCCTCTAATTCGTCTACACTTGAACTGATATATGATCCATCAAGTAAATTAAATGTACACCAATCTGATAGTTAGATAATTAAATATGTTTTGTTTTTTGGTTCATGACACATCTAAATTATAATACAAAATTTAGACAGATTAATTATATGTTAAAAGTGGAATTTCTAATCAATCTATAAGTGCCTGCTGATCATGCTTCACATTCTGCAAGAGTATTGAAGTTTTTCCCTTCATTATCTCATGAAAGAGATGATTGAGGTTTGTCTTGGCCACCTGATACACGTCTTGGTTAGTCGACGCAGTCAATCTGGTGGACCCATGAAGACAGTTACAAAACGCATACCACTGTATGATGCTAACCTTACCGTCAATGGACTTTAGTGGAAGGCCAGTGGATGGAAGATTCTCAAGCTTTTATTTCATAGAAGGGATAGACGCTTTTATACGTTCCATTGGCCACCTTACACACGGCTTACTAAATTGATGCAGTCAAATTGACGCGCCCATCCATAAAAGCCCTTAGCTGCATGAGGGATCCCATTGGTTGATGCTGACTTTATGTTTAATGGACTTTGATGAAGTCAGACATGTTGGATTTATGGGCTTACTATAAATATACCCATGATTCTATGGGCCAGCCAAAACTTAAGTGGGCCACATCACATCACAGGGAATAGCAGGATGGGATGCATACAATTGAAATTTTCTTGAAACCCACCAAAGGGTCGGATAAAGCAGATATTTAGTTTTTCCCTCCATCATTCATGTACTCACCTTATCAAATGGTGAACCCGCCCTTTGATAACTTCCTAGGCTCATTATTATGTTTATTTCCATCCAACCTGTTGATAAGTTCGCATAGACCTGGATGAAGAGAAACCACAAATATCAGCTTGATCCATTTTTTTTGTGGCCCATGAAAGGTTTTAATAGTCATTCAACATTGTTTCCAGTAGAGTGTTTTATCTTAGATTTTTATCTGCTTTAATTTTGGGCTCATGCTATAGATGAGTTCGCAAAATGGATGGACCGTATAGATATACAATAAATACATCCAGGTGGGCACCACAATGCTGGTTCGGATCCAGCCAAGGCAAGCCAAGCCGTGCCCTTACAGGTTTAACTTCACCCGGACTGAGGGTATCTTTGTCTGAAATTCTTAAATTTGTTGCTTGCAATTGCATGCAGGAATGACGATAGAATGGTTTGAACTGTAGATTTGTTAGTACTTACTCATACCATGCTTTATACGTTTGGAATAGATATTTAAATCTATACCGCTGAACTTATTATTCAGACGGACTGAACTAATTATTATTCGTACTGACATCGTTCATGATTTCCAAGTTGAGTTTCCTTGAATTGTTATTTATTTATTTTGTACTACTCAATATGATGGAAGATCTTGATATGGTTACGAGAAATTTACAATTGTACGACCCATTTATAATCCATTTACATTTTTAAGTGCACTTCTTTTTACCTCGTGAGAATAATCCCCATGTGTACGGACGACTTGCCAAAGGTTGACAATGCTCCTTGTTTTTCAGAAATGTGGTTTCTGGAAGCTGGGGCTACCTGTGGCTATGGATTATAACTGTAGCCATAACCATAACCCTTGCTTTTTCGATGTGTCCTTCGATGTGTAGTGAAGGTCTTTCGATATAATCGAAAAAGGACCAGAACTGTCCAGCGAGTTTGCCTAAAAAATCTTGCAATTTTCGATACATATGTATGGAAGGTGATTTTCCTTATGGCTATAGATTATAACAGTAGCCATAATTGTAGTCCGTGGCAGTCTGTGCAATTTTTATTTTTATTTTTTAACATGGAGAACTTCATTCTACCTACAATTTTCTCTAATACATATTTATATAAATATGTATATATAAGCATATAGATTTTTTCTCTCTTTTTTTTTCATTTCTTTCTTTATTCATTTAACAAGAATATCTTCTAAACCAAAATTAGTTACTTGACATACCCTATATGATTCTGGGGTAGGAGAAGCTACTTTAGCCAACCAACCTAGTTATTTTCCAAGATTCCATCAGGTCAATGGTCGAAAATCCATTTCATTCACTTCGTGGTCAATTTCAATCAGTTCGCGGTCAATTTCATTCATTTTATTTACTTCGCGATCAATTCCATGCATTTCACGGTCAATCCTGGCGATTCCCCTTCATCTCACGGTCAATTCTATGCATTTCACGGTCAATTCCCTCCACTTCACGGCCAATTCCGTGCATTTCATAGTCAATTCCCTTCATTTCACGGTCAATTCCATGCATTTCACAGTTAATTCCGACGATTCCCCTTCACTTCACAGTCAATTCCATGCATTTCACGATCAATTCCCTTTACTTCACGGTCAATTCAATGCATTTCAAGGTCAATTCCCTTCATTTAAAGGTAAATTCCATGCATCTCACCGTCAATTCTAACGATTTCCCTTGACTTCACGGTCAATTCCATGCATCTCACAGTCAATTCCCTTTACTTCATGGTCATTTCCATGCATTTTACAATCAATTCACTTCAGTTCATGGTCATTCCATGCATTTCACGGTCAATTCCCTTCACTTCACAGTCAATTCCATGCATTTCACGATCAATTCCCTTTAATTCACGGTCAATTCCATGCATTTCACGGTCAATTCCGGCGATTCCCCTTCACTTCACGGTCAATTCCATGCATTTCACGGTCAATTCCGGCGATTCCTCTTCACTTTACGATCAATTCAATTCATTTCACAGTCAATTTCCTTCACTTCATGGTCAATTCAATTCATTTCACGGTCAATTCCCTTCACTTAACGGTCAATTCAATTCATTTCATGATCAATTCCCTTCACTTCACGGTCAATTCCATGCATTTCACGGTCAATTTCGGTGATTCCCCTTCACTTCACGGTCAATTCAATTCATTTCACAATCAATTCCATGCATTTCACGGTCAATTCCATGCATTTCACCGTCAATTCTGGCGATTCCCCTTCACTTCACGATCAATTCAATTCATTTAACGATTAATTCCCTTCACTTCATGGTCAATTCCATACATTTCACGGTCAATTCCAGCGATTCCCCTTCACTTCACGGTCAATTCCGTTCCCTTCACGGTCAATTCCGTGCATTTCACGGTCAATTCCCTTCACTTCACGGTCAATTCCATGCATTTCACTCCATTCACTCCCTTACACTCGAATACACGTCCCAACTCATCTCTGCCATCCCTATGGAGATTTAATGAAGAAAATGGGTGAAAAGAAGGAATAAGGGTGGCAAAGATGAGTTCGGACTTGTATTTGAGTGTAAGGGAGTGAATGAAAGTGAAATTGATAAAGCACCGACATTTGTGACCTGTGAAAAGCTGTCTGGGAGTGGATGCATCACAAAGAAAGAAGGAAATGGAGTGAATGAAGTGAAGTGGATGCGCCGTGATATAAATACACGCATTTCTTCGAACGTGAAGTAAAGGAAATTGACCAGGTCAACCGGGTCCAGATGGGGTCGACCCCATTCTCCCTCAAAGTTTTTTGGGTCATACCTAAGTTATAGATTTATCCTGTGATTTTGATTTCCACCCAAACTTATTGAGGAAATTATAAATTCTTAATATACGGTGATTCCAAGAATTTAACATTAGACCCTCCGAAATTACTCGCATACATCCTCTGCATTGACCTTCACGCCAATTGCTTTCAATGGGTCTCGGTATAAAGAAGAAGTGAAGCCTAAACAGCTTTCAGTCGAACAGGGTCGACCCCATCTAGACCCCGTCGACCCCATGAAATGCATGAAATTGACCGCGAAGTGAAGTGAATTGACCGTGAAATGCATTGAATTGACTGTGAAGTAAAGGGCATTGAATTGACTGTGAAGTAAAGGGAATTGACTGTGAAATGCATGGAATTGACCGTGAAGTGAAGCGAATTGACTGTGAAATGCATTGAAATGACCGTGAAGTAAAGGGAATTGACCGTGAAATGCATTGAATTGACCGTGAAGTAAAGGGAATTGATCATGAAATGCATGGAATTGATTGTGAAGTGAAGGGGAATCGCCGGAATAGACCATGAAATGCATGTAAATGACTGTGAAGTAAAGGGAATTGACTGTGAAATGCATGGAATGACCGTGAAGTGAAGCGAATTGACCGTGAAATGCATGGAAATGACCGTGAAGTGAAGCGAATTGACCGTGAAATGCATTGAAATGACCGTGAAGTAAAGGGAATTGACTGTGAAGTAAAGGGAATTGACCGTGAATGAATTGACCGTGAAGTAAAGGGAATTGACCGTGAAATGCATGGAATTAACTGTGAAGTGAAGTGGAATCGCCGAAATTGATCGTGCAATACATGGAAATGACCATAAAGTGAAGGGAATTGACCGTGAAATGCATTGAATTGACCGTGAAGTATAGGGAATTGACCGTGAAATGCATGAAATTGACTATGAAGTGTAGGAAAATCGCTGGAATTGACCATGAAATGCATGGAAATGACCGTGAAGTAGAGGGAATTGACTGTGAAATGCATTGAATTGACTGTGAAGTAAAGGGAATTGACCATGAAATGCATGAAATTGACCGTGAAGTGAAGGGGAATCGTCAAAATTGACTGTGAAATGCATGGAATTGACCGTGAAATGAAGGGAATTGACCGTGAAATGCATGGAATTGACCATGAAGTGAAGTGAATTGACTGTGAAATGCATGGATTTGACCGTGAATTGAAGGGGAATCACCGGGATTGACAGTGAAATGCATGGAATTGATCTCGAAGTAAATGAAATGAATGAAATTGACCGCGCGCAAACTAATTGAAATTGACCGTGAAGTGAATGAAATGGATTTTTGACCATCGACCTGATGGAATCTTAGAAAATAACCAGGTTGGTTTGCTAAAGTAGCTTCTCCTACCCCAAAATCATATAGGGTACGTCAAGTAACTAATTTTGATTTAGAAGATATTCTTGTTAAATGAATAAAGAAAGAAATGAAAAAAAGAGAGAAAAAATTTATATGCTTATATATACATATTTATATAAATATATATTAGAGAAAATTGTAGATAGAATAAAGATCTCCGTGTGAAAATAAATAAATAAATAAATGCAAAAACTTCACAGACTATAGTTATGGCTATGGTTATAACCCGTAGCTATAGGAAAAAATACCTTCAATACATATCGAATACTCTTCGATATGTATCGAAAATTGTAGGATTTTTGAGGACAATTCATTGGACAGTTCTGGACCTTTTTTATTATATTGAAAGACCTTTGATATATATCAAAGTACATATCAAAAGACCTTCGATACATATTGAAAAAGCAGGGGTTACAGCTATGGCTACGGTTATAATCCGTAGCCATAGGAAGCCCCAGCTTTCAAAAATCACATTTCTGAAAAAGTAGGGGTATTTTCGACCTTTGGCAAGTCATCCATACATATGGGGATTATTCTCGCGAGGTAAAAAGAAGTGGGCTTAAAAATGTAAATGGGCCATAAATGGATCATACAGTTATAAATTTCTCTACAGTTATGGTTCAAGGTGGTCTTTTGGGATCCAATGACAATATTAATAGAGGGGCACTTGACTGATGGATTCGATACCCAGTACACATCACTTTGGACCCACACCGGCTGATGTTGTATGGTAATGTTAAAATAAACAATTTCAACTGAAGAAGTTTTTAATGGTCAATTACCACTGTTTCCTGTGGTTGGCCCCCATGAGATTTGGATCTACTTAGTTTTAATGGTAATACCCTAAATGAGCTGTCAAAACAGATGGATGGCATGGATTTATGGCACTTACATCAAAGTAGGTCCCACGGTCAGGTCAGTAGATCCCCGTTTTGTAGACCCGGAGAACGTGAAAGATACTCAGAAACTCTGGGCATTTTTTTAAACCGCGGGTGTTAATTGATACTCCGGCTGCATAGGAGGCTTGATACGCAGGCACTTCCAAATGGTATAAGTGCGATACATTTACTCAACTTAAGCCGTCTAAACTGTGTAATCCATTCTTTCCTACTTATAATCTAACAGCTGGATTGGTTGCACAAACTTATCCTCTGATTCGTCTGCACTTGAACTGAAATATGATCCGTCAAGTAAATTATCCACTAATTTGATAGTTAGATAATTGGATAAGTATTTTTTGTTATTCATGTATTTTTATTTTTATTTTTTGTGGTTCATGTTACATCTAAATTATAGTACAAAATTTAGACAGATTAATTTGTATTAGTTATATGTTAACCGTGGAATTTCTAATCAATCTATAAGTTCCCACTGATCATGCTTCACGCATTTTGCGAGGGTATGAAGTTTTTCCCTTCATTATCTTATGAAAGAGATGATTGAGGTTTGTCTCGGTCACCTAATATACGTCTTGGTTAGTTGACGCAGTCAATCTGGTGGACCCATGATAGTTACAAAACGCCAACCACTACATGATGCTAACCTTATCGTCAATGGACTTTAGTGGAAGACCAGTGGAAGGAAGATGTTCAAGCTTTTATTTCATGAAAGAGATGGCCAATTTTATCCGTTCGTTCCATTCGCCACCTTACATGAAAGCCCTTGGTTGCATGAGCCATCAACTTTATGCTCAATGGACTTTGACGAAGTCTGAAATGTTCGATTGCTATAAATACTCCAATCATTCGTTTTCTCTACATTGGCAAAATCTAGAGAAACCCAGTGGACAGATGGCTGCAGGTTTTTTACTATGATCTTTCTATTGTTGGAAAGAAATTGTGTTCTTGCAATATATAAATGAAAGCAATTAGTAAAAAATATATATTTGTTTTTCAAGTGAAGAACTTGCGTAGTACATACTATTTATCAAATAGTGGTATCAATCTACTTCAAAAAGAAAAAGAAAAAGAAAAAGAAAAGAAAAGTGGGATCTCCTCATTGGTGCCAACTCGGATGACTTGTAATTGAGCAAATGATAGATATATTCATAATTCCAAAACTGGAAAACTTAACTACATTCTTCAATACAGTAAAATTAATAACCAAAACTTTATCCACAAGGAACAACATCATGGAAGTTCTATTGTGTTTATTTTAATGATGATGATAGGAATATATAGAAGATGTGAGAGACCTATTAGATATTTATAAATCCAACCCTATACATATCTAATAGTTATACAACTGTATCTTATAAGACCACCTAATTTTATGTCTTATTATGGATGGATTGTGCTTTATAATAATACAAGTCAAGTTGGAGCACCATGCTATTGGATTTTCTTTAGAAACATAGAAGAATTTAAGTGTTTTTTTTTTGGAAAAACAACTAAAAAGACTTATTTCTTTCCAATGGGCACGCCATCCAAAGAATACAAAAGAGGCCCACACCCTGCCTGATGTGGAGCGGGTCACAAACACTTTAATGGCAAAGATGGACTAGAGAAGGTCGGATTGGAGGTGGAAACGATCCAGACCGTTAGAACCTTAAAACAATCATATCACACAAACTGGGATGAGTTTCTCGACATATCATATATGATTTTGGGGCAGGAAAAGCTACTTTAGCCAACCAACCCTGCCGTGTACAGTTTCACATGCCACATTTGCGAGATTCCACCAGATTGTTAGTCGAAAGTCTAATTTATTTTCTTTTTTACTATAAATAGTAGGTTTTACTTCGAGTATAACTTTTGATCATTTGAGTTGTAGAAGTCGTGCCTAGCATGAAAAGGGCTTAGATAGACCTCACCATAGTTTTACTTCCATTGTCATGGTCTCACCATAAATACGTCCTTAGAAAATCAATGGACCTCTTATTAGCCCATGTGAGAATCAACAAACACTTATGGATGTTCCCAGTCATGCCAAATTTTAATGGCCATGTGGTAGCCTTACAAAGTGATCCAAAGCCATACAATTATATTTGTGACCCTCACATGTCTTCATGAATAAGGACTGATCGAGTAATTTGAAAGTCTAACAAGCAAAGAGAAAAACGTGGTCAAGCAGTCTAAGGTACAAAAGGCAATCGATGTGAGCACAGTGCGGGCGACAAAAGAAGAATGGTTGAAAAAGAGAAATGTAATTTTTTTTAAAAAGGATTTAGAGAAAGTGTTTTTTACTACTGTAACCGTTGTAGTAATGGAAGAAGGATATGGATGAATAACTTGCAACAGAACTCTTTAAATAGCATAGTAATCCAATAGAGAAAAAACAACACAATATTCAAACACAACATAAATTTTTTTTTTTAAAAAACAATCAATCTATCAAATTACTTTTATTCCAGCTTATCCTTAGAGTAGTGATAATTCTTAAGTATAATCTTTAGTTGTAATCCAAATCTATGGTCATAAGTTAGATTTATCCTTTATCCAATATCATATAGTTCTTTCAAGATACTCATTCTTGCAATTCCTCCTAGTAACAGATTGTGAAATTTTCCTTTGGTTTGAATGCAATGGTATTCTGAAAGTCCTTTCTTATGGAAGGCCTAAAGCAGCCCATCTTCAAAGGAAGTACCCCACCCTCCAATTATCGCCTAATTATTATAAAATTGTGTAAGTGGTTGAGTAAGCGATCGATATTATCAGAATCTCCTCATATACATTCAATTTTGACATATCTACTCATTTTGGTGATTAGGGTCGAAGTTGATCGAATTGCATCGAGCCACTTTATCGATTATGGCATGGCTGCACGAATTACACGTGACAAAGCAAATCGAATAGCCGACGTTTTTGGCACACCTAGTGGAACTTACAACTACTAAGTTGTCATAAATAATTATTGTGCACGTGTTGTATAAAACCAAAATGCCAACATTTTTTGCACGCATGATGGGATAGGACAAACTACTTGGTTGTCATCAAATTTTTTTTGCACTAATTTTGAAAAAAGAATAATTTTAGCACACAAGTATACTTATCAGTGTAGGAATTTCTCAAAATCATGAGCCAAAGGTATGGTTGCAATGCTTCAACATCCACTACTAATGTTATTATAGCAAATGAACCTCCTACTCATGATGAGGAGTTACAAATTCAACAAGTGCCTGAGCAAGGAAATCCATCACCTAGTCTATTGCCTATTCCATCAAATTTAGATAAACAATCGACATCTCGAGTTGAACTACTTGACATTATATCAACCAAGATGATTGATATGCAACGAGGGATTCAAGCCATCATAAAATTATTGCAAGTTCAGGCTAAACACTTGAGAGCTCAAACTGAAACCTTTAATAGGTGGATGGTTGGCCAAACCGAGAGCATGAATCAATTGACGAATTTATTTACTAAACGATCACCTATTGCACTTCAGAAATAGGTCGATACTAGTTCTGCTAGGAATCTAGCACCTATACCACCAGTTTAGCTAGTGCCATAGATGATTCCCTTAGGGCGAAATACACCACCTATTTCTATCCCCGGTCCAATCTAGGATATGTGAAATTCACTAATATCGGAAGATTTTAGACATCTTGAATGTGTTCCTGTCCAAGATGTATGAAATTCACCACCACGGGTAGATTTCAGGCATCCTGAATGTAAGAATAAGAACTTAATTCTAAAAGCCAAGAATCAATGGATATATTGGGTGCAACCTTTGCGTTGAAACCAACATTTTAATGAATAAGAATATTGAGTTGGTCCAAAAGTATCTCCAGTTGTTTCGCAAGAACACCGGAAACATAATCAAATTGTTCAATTGGTTCAGGAAGAAACATGTTAAGTTCTTGGACAAACTATTACTCTCGTTTATCATAGGTCATATCCTGACTGGATCGACCAATAATATCCATTATCAAGAAATTATCAACTTGACTTTACGATGTTTACTGGTGATACAAGTTAAGCAACTATAGAAAACTCGGTCAATTTACCATACAATGTTGAGAATTGGCCAATAACGAGTATTATAAATTACAACTATTTGGTCATTCATCATCAGGGTATCTTTCACCTAGTATCCAATCTTCTACCAAATTCCATACAAATTGGTAAGAGATATAAGAAACATTACATGCTCAATTCTTTTATAAGGACAATGAAAATTCTATTGTTGATCTTGCTCTTTCTCGACAGTTTCTAAGAAAATCTGTCAAAAATTATATTACTCAATTTAAGAGAGAAAAAATATTATACAAGTTAGTCGCGACCAAAGAAGAATTTGTCCAATTACCTCAAGTTAGACATGAATTCGAGCTTCGAAAGAAATTTATCAAAACAAAATTCCTAGATCTTTATGATTTGAATAAGAATGTGCTCGGTATGAGGCATTGATTCAAGAGTCAATGCTACAAGATAATTCATCAACAGTGACATATTATTACGAACCTAATTATGATGTTGTAGTGATTAAAGTGGTGGATAATCAACCATTCATATACTTGACTTTAGTTAAAGCAGAGGCAATGATATCATCTAATTAAAAATTTTAAAGAACATACACTACTGATATTTTTCGCACTGACGAAATCCTAGATATTATGTTAGCCGGTAAGGTAAATTTATTAAGATTCTTATTAACCAAAAAATTTTAACAGATGAAGAATTGATAAAGATTAATTACTATGAATAGCATGGAACTTGATCATATTCCACTTCTTTTTTCTTTTTTTTTTTTTAATTTTTAAGTATGAATTCATTGATAGACAAACATCGCATGTACACTGTATCGATTCAAGAGGGAACCACAAAAAAGCTCGGACCTCTCCTATCATATCCTCCAACTATCAATAGAAGCTAAAAACCCTAAAAAAAATTGGGATGCAACACTTAGATCCCACTAGCAAAACTGAGGAAAGAACCACCAAAAACCGTCGTGGAACTGAGGAACATAATTTTAGACACGATAGGACCGAAGAACCCCTAATCCAGTCCTGTCAAGGACGAGCAGCCCCTGCACCTGCCACGGGAGGGAGTTCGGACGCACATGGAAGGAAGTTGCTTGGCTCTCACTGCCCATACGGGCCATTCCATCTGCTGGCCCGTTCCCTTCTTTGAAGGTATGGGTAAAGGACAGCGAACAAACCTTGTGGAGGGAGTTAGCCCACAAGATCCAAGCTCTCATAGGCCACGGGATATGGAATTTCCCAAGGATGAGGTTGAGGGCGACTTTCAAGTTAGATTCAACAACAATATTCTTTAGGCCTCTTGTTAGGTAGAAGATGATCTCATCATGAATAGCCCGCAACTCCGTGAGATTGTTGGAGCCCACCCCATAGCCTGTGGAGAAAGCGAAAATAAGATTTCCATTATCCCCCTACAAACACCTCCTCCGCCAGACAAACCAGGATTGCCTCTAGCTGAACCATCCACGTTCAACTTGACCCACACTGCTGCCGGCCTATTCCATCTGATGATATCGGAGCTCAATCGTTTCTCCCTGGGAGGGGGGATCCCCAAATCAAGCCTGAACCGACTAGGCCTCGAGTAATGGAGGATGACAACATCATCTTGACACCCTCGAATTTGGCTTCATTCCTATACGTCAAACTTCCCAAAAAATGAGGATGGGGAGCAGATACCTGATAGAGGATGGCGCACTATTAGAAACTTCCGCACAATGCCACTACAGAAGCCTCCCTTCAACGGACTAATGGGGCATGTGGGGATCCCGCAGATATGACCAAAATGCTTCCAGATCGCGACAATGTGTTGACCGTGAAGGAAAAGATTGACTATGGACTCAGTGGCTGCAGAAGCACCCTGAACATCTCTTGAACAACAACTGCACTTAGACACCAGCAGTATTCCTCTTGCCTGAACCTTATCGTCCATTGAAATGGCACCTTGCAGCAGTCTCCAGCAGAAAATGGAGATTTTAGGGGGAATACTCTTGTTCCAAGGCCACTTACTCCATCTGACAACCGGGGTGGAAGCATGACTCACTTTCTATGCTTTTTTGAGTGTGAAATGCCCTAACGAGTCGAAATGCCAAAAACATTCTTCCTCTTCATCTGAAATCGCGAAACCACCATTGAAAATGTGAGGTAGAACCTGGTTAGGAAGGTAAGCGAGGGATGATGACGGAGGGAGAGGGCCCGCTGCACCCAGAAAATCACCAACTTTAAGTGCTAATAGCTCATCAGGAATTAGGCCTAGTGCATGCCACCGAGGGGCCCCAAACTTGACCGGTTGTTTACCCACAGCTTAAGGTCCCCTGGACCCACCTTCCATTGAGCATTGCTTAAAATGAAGGGTAAATGTGGCCTAATTTTTCTCCACAATGGAGAAGCTGTCGCCGAAGCTCTGTCCATCGAGTCCCCCATCATGTCCCTATGGTGCTTGGCCAACATAAGGGATGCCCAGGGACTGACATTCTTCCTAATATCACCTCCCACACTATCTTCATCCTGAGAGCAGCCATTACTTCCTTAAGACGTCTGATGCCTAGCCCGCGTTCGCCCATATGTCTAGCAATTTTGTCCCAAGCAATCCAGTGAAGTTTACGCTTGCCTTCTAGCCAACCTCAGAAGAAGCTAGCAAGCATATTTTCCATTCTCCCGATAACTTGCCCTGGCGCATGCATTTCTGACATGCTAAGAATAGGAATACTCCCCAACACATGCTTGATTAGAGCTATCCTACCTGCTTGTGATAGAATCCTGGACTTCCAGCCGCTAACTCTGTGGCTAACCTTGTCAATCAGAAACTGGAAATCCACTACCTTGGTTTTACCTTTGCGAAGTGGCACTCCAAGATACTTTACACCATTTGACGCCTTAGAGAAGCCCAGAAGTCATTCGATATTTCTGGCCCGACCTGCCGGTAACCCCGTAGGACCGAGGAAGCAGCTCTTCCTACAATTAATTTTTTGAACCGAAGCCTCTTGGTACTCATCTAGAAAACCTTTGACTAGCAGTAGCGATCTACGATTCCTGTTGAGGAACAAAAGGGTATCATTTGTGTAAAGAAGATGGGAAAGGGTAGGGCAGCCATGCTGGAGCTTGTAGAGCTGAATCCTATTGGATACCACCATGGTTTTGAGACTTGAAGAGAAAGCTTCTGAGGCGAGAATGAAAAAACTAGGTGAGAGCGGATCGCCCGGGCTTAAGCCTCTCGACGATTTGAAAAAACCTACTACTTCTCCATTCACCAACACCGAAAACTAGTTATTGGTGTAAGTGCTATAGTTTATATCCCTGTCTGTTGTCAAATTTGTGGTGCCAAAATCACTGTTATATATTACTTGCATAAGTGAAGCTCTCTCAAGGATCAACATTCATAAACAAGCTAAACTCACAACAAGCAAAGCTCACAAGTACAAGGATCAATCTTGAATGTAAGAACTGCTCACAAGACAAGACTCAAGCTGCAAGACTTCAAGAAGAGTACAAGGCAGTTTGTAAAGAACTCAAGACACTTTCAAGATTGAGCTACATCAAGATTTCAAGATTGAACTACATCAAGACTTCAAGGCTCATACTTCAAGGTCACTAGTTCCTAATGTTTCAATGTCCTTACTTCATGGTTGAGGTTTAACTGACCTTAGGTTGACCTTAGAAGTAGGTTACTTTGGATACATAAATCGAATGTTTATTTTACATAAGTTTGGTCTGTTCTTCGACTCGTCCTAGGCCTTCTTCGACTAGTCCTAGAGTTGCTTCGACCAGTCTAAGAAATTCCTCAATCAGTCGTGAGTTTGTTACAAATTTCGGATAAAATCTGTTAAGCTTCGACTAGTCCAGGAATCTGTTCGACCAGTCGAAGGAATAGTGTCGACTGCATCTTCGACCAGTCGAAAAACTTCGACTCAAAATCCAGCGATGTTTTTCAGGTTCTTCGACCAGTCGAAGGAGACCTTCGACCAGTCGAAGGAAACCTTCGACCAGTCGTAGAACGGTCAAAGCTTATTGCGCTAATTTTTCAAATATCTGTTATTGCTTCGACTAGTCGAAGAGCTCCCTAGACCAGTCGAAGACGCGATCTGCTCACCTATAAATAGTGCACGAATCTCAGAAGAAATCATTGAATTAATTAATCCATTCAAGCCAATCTTCGTCGAACTTCTGAGAGATAATTTTGTGCTCCATCTATACTAAGTGTGCTTATTTAATATTCTCTTTCCTTAGCTTTATTTAATTGATTTTGTTTCTACTATTCCAATCTAATTTGATAAGAGGAATTGTTATTCCCTTTCTTTGGAATCAAAATCAATTAAAGCAAGCCCTATTTGGTTTAATTTAAAATCTATTAG
The DNA here is from genome assembly GCF_029962835.1 of Magnolia sinica. NCBI lineage: Eukaryota > Viridiplantae > Streptophyta > Magnoliopsida > Magnoliales > Magnoliaceae > Magnolia > Magnolia sinica. Next base: position 61,303,615 of record NC_080584.1, read on the forward strand.
AATTAGAACCATTGTAATTGAGTACTGGACATTGAACTTGGACATTCAATCATCTACTCTGATTTGGTTCTACCGGGCTGCTACAACAAAGGAGATAATCAGGTATTTTACATTTAATTATAAATTCCTTTCTGTTTTAGTTTCTTTCAAGATTTGCCAGAAAAATCTTGTTGTATTGGTTATCTGAGGAGAGCCAGGAAAACTCAGAAGTGGGGTTTTTTAATTGTGTAAGCCCACAGACAAAGACACAATTGTAAAGGTTTTGGGTGAACCTGGGAAAACCTATTTCGTTAGTGAACGCTAATATTCCCTGTGTGAGGATATTAGGAGTGGAGTAGCATTCTGTGTGGCTGTTGTTTAACAGTTGGTGAACACACAGGCGAACCACTATAATCCCTTGTGTTGTGGTTGAATGATTTATACTTCTGATCTTTAATTATTCTTTTGTGGGATGTATGTATGGTGGTGAATGTTGTAATCATTTAATTCAAGCATTGTGAGAATTTTGTAATAGTTTAGAACTTATTTTCTGCTATTCCTTTATCAGCTTGATATTCAATTTTCTTTAAAAGTTGTTCCAGCACGGTTGCCCTGCCATTTTTATGGTGTATGGCTGTCCCTAGAACAATACATTTGTGATTACAATTTATTTTAATTCAGTTTGTATTTATTTCTGTATTCCTCTTCGGTTTGAGATTTGATACAAAGATCTTTTTAGAAATAAGGTTGTCCTACCATAAACTCTGGTTTTTGGTGTAAGGTTGTCCTTATAACAACATTTGTATCAACCTCTCAAGATCTGAATTTTGAGGTTATTTTACTTTCTTGCATTGTGATTTATTTTGGCTATCATATTCTATTTAATTCAGCTGTTATAAGTTTTATTTGGCATTGTCCTATTCACCCCCCCCCCCTCTAGGACATCTAGGCCTTTTTAAGTGGTATCAAAGCCTAATAGCTCTTTTTTATTCTTGGATTTAATTCCTGAGCTAACGATTTAAGCTATTTAAGATGTCAAATTTTGATAGCCTTTCAGTCACTAGGCCTCCACCCTTCGATGGCTCCAACTATGCCTATTGGAAAGCCAGAATGAGGATCTTCCTCAAATCAATGGATGAGAGTGTGTGGCAAGCCACAGCAACTGAATGGAAACCTCCTATCATGGAAGTTACTGGGGTTATGGCTCAAAATCTATGAAAGTCACACCATATTACCAATGGACCACTCTTCAGAAAAGTGAGAGTAGTACAAATGCTAAAGCACTAAATGCAATTGCTTGCGCACTATCACCAGATGAGTTCAAAAGAATCATTTCCTGTGATACTGCAAAGCAAGCTTGGGATATATTAGAAATGACACACGAGGGTACTACAATTGTCAAAAAATTTAAAGTCCAACTCCTCACAACCAGATTTGAAGAAATTCATATGGAGGAAAATGAAATGTTTATGGACTTTTACACTAGATTGAATGACATTGTAAACTCAATGTGGGGTCTTGGCGATAAAATCCCAGAAAGTAAAGTGTGTGCAAAAATATTACGCTCACTTCCTGAACAGTTCAATTCTAAAGTAACCGCGATCCTGGAACTTCGTGATACGGATAATATGAGGGTAGAAGAACTAGTTGGTTCTCTACAAACCTACGAGTTAAACTTTAAAGCTCCTAAAGGTAAATCTATCGCACTAAAATCTTCTAAATGTAATTCAGAAGAAAATTCTGATTCAGAAGATGATATGACTTTTTTAGCTAAGAAATTTTACAAGATTTTCAAAAGCAAGAAAATGGTTGATTTTCAAAAATCAAATGATAAAAAGAAGTTTAGACCCAAATCTCGAAAATCTTTAAAAGATAGTCAATGTTACAACTGTCAAGAATATGGGCACTTAGCAAATAGATGTCCTAAAAGGGACAAACCCAAGAAGAAGGGTATGTTGGCTACATGGGATGAATCATCTGATTCTGAAGGTTCTTCTGAATAAGAAGATTCTGAAACTGAGTCGGGCAATGAGGTTAAAGCTCTTATGACTCTAGCCAAATTCACATTTTCAGATAATGACTCAACAAGTGAAGAAAATCTAAGTAGTGAATGTGAAAATGAAGATGATCTTCAAGATGCTTACAATGCCCTATATAAGGAAAGTTGTAAAATTGTTGTCAAACTTAAACTTCAAAAAGAAAAGTTTTCTAAACTCAAAAAATGTTTTGAATCACTTGTCTTAGAAAAATCACAAATATTAGATTGTTTTAAAAAATCAAAATGCGATTTGGAATTCAAAAACTCCCTAATTATTGATTTAAAATTTGAAATTGAGAAACTTAAAACTGAAGTATCTTCTCTTCTGAGTATAAAGGACACATGGAAATATGCCCAAGGTGATCCAAAGTTAGAAAAACTATTATCCGGATCAAGAAAATGTGGCGATCGATCCGGGTTGGGCTATGATAAAAATCTACCTCCTAAACAAAAGTATACTCCTCCTATGTTTGTTAAAGGAGAGTCCTCAATCTCAAAAGAGAAAAGTACTTATCAAGATTTTTCTAGAAATTCAAAAACTTTTCAAAAATCTAGAAGCAGCCATGTCAACTTTAATTAGAAACGAAATCCACTAGCTGAAAAGATAGTTGATTTACTCAAAGAGCTCTTAAAATCTAACTCTATAGGTCATTCCTACAAATATACACAAAAGAAGACCAACTATGTTCCTAAACCCAAAACAGTTATGAAATGGGTTCCTAAAGTTATATGCTTGGTTGCTCACACTGCTTTCAAAGCAACAAGTCATTCAAAGTGGTACCTAGACAGTGGATGCTCCAGACATATGACATGTGACAAAGCTTTATTCACGGATCTGAAAGATATGACTGATGGTTCAGTCACATTTGGTGATGGTAGCAACTGTAAGATTATAGGCCAAGGTACGGTTCAACTTTTTAATCTTCCTGTGTTTAAAAATGTTTTATATGTTGAAGGCTTAAAACATAACTTGCTTAGTATATCTCAAATATGTGATAATAACCATAATGTTTGGTTTTCTAATCAAAGCTGTGAGATACTAAACAATAAGGGTTCTGTAATATTAACTGGACGTAGAACGTCTGAAAATTGTTATATTATTAGCGAATCCAGCTCATCTAATCAAACATGTTACATGGTCCATACAGACGAGTCTGATTTATGGCACAAACGTCTTGGACATGTACATTATCAAAATTTATATAGATTGAGCAAACAAGAACTTATAAGAGGTTTACCCAAACTTTAGAAATTAGATAAAATATGTGGTGAGTGCCAGATAGGCAAATAAATAAAGAACTCACACAAAAAGGTGAATTCAAATACCACATCAAGACCACTCGAACTTCTCTACATGGATCTGATAGGACCTACCAGAACAGAAAGTCGTGGTGGGAAAAAGTATATCCTGGTAATAGTTGATGACTTTACCAGATTCACTTGGGTAGTCTTCTTAAGGGATAAATCTGAAACCTTTGAAGAAGTAAGAAAAGTTTTCAAAAAGATTCAAATTGAAAAATCTTCTCAAATCAGTAAAATTCGTAGTGATCATGGATCTGAATTTGAGAATAGCAATTTTGAGAAGTTTTGTACCGACCAAGGAATATTACATGAATTCTCTGCTCCCAAAACTCCACAATAAAATGGAATTGTAGAAAGAAAGAATAGGGTGCTTCAAGAAATGGCTAATGTCATGTTGAATAGCATGAAGCTCTCTAAAAATCTTTGGGCTGAAGTAGTCAACACAGCTTGCTATATTATTAACCGAGTCTACACTAGCAAAGATAATAATAAAACGGCTTACGAATTGTGGTTCAATAAAAAGCCTACTGTTAAATACTTTTGAGTTTTTGGCAGCAAGTGCTATATTTTACGTGATCGTAAAAATTTGAAAAAATTCGATACGAAGAGTGATGAAGGTATTTTTCTAGGATATTCCTTAAACAGTTGAGCTTATAGGGTTTTGAACAAAAGGACTAGTGTGATTCAAGAATCCATTAATGTTGTCATTGATGATCACTTAAACACGCCAATTTCTAATTCAGATAATGATGAAGTACTAATCATTGATAAACCCGATACTTCATCGAATCAGACTGATTCTGAGTTGAGGACTGTTAAAGATCATCCAACCACACAAATTCTTGGAAACCCTCTCACCGGTGTTCGCACCCGTAGACAACTTGAGGATATATATAATTATGTATGTTTTCATCCCAAATAGAACCATCTAACGTAAAAGAAGCTCTTGCTGATGAGAACTGGATTGTTGCGATGCAAGAAGAACTCAACCAATTCGTAAGAAATGATGTTTGGTATCTTGTACTAAGACCTAAAGATAAACACATCATTGGAACAAAATGAATTTTTAAAAATAAGTCTGACGAGTGTAGAAATATAATTAGAAACAAGGCTAGACTAGTGGTACAAGGTTATACTCAAATTGAAGGGATTGATTTCGATGAAACTTTTGCACCAGTAGCACGTCTTGAATCTATCAGACTATTTATATCCATTGCATGTTTTAGAAAGATAAAGATCTATCAGATGGATGTGAAAAGTGCTTTTCTAAATGGCGATTTACATGAAGAAGTCTATGTTGAACAACCAATGGGTTTTGAAGATTCCAAAAATACTGATTATGTATATCGGCTTAAAAAGGTACTTTATAGATTAAAACAAGCACCTAGGGCATGGTATGAGAAACTAACGAAATTTCTTTTAAGTCATAATTTTCAAATGGGATCTGTTGATAAAACTCTGTTTGTTAAAAAACATAATGATCATATCTTAATGGTGCAGATTTATGTTGATGATATCATTTATGGATCAACTTGTACTGACTTGACTACTGAGTTTGCAGATTTGATGAAATCACAGTTCAAAATGAGCATGGTTGGGGAATTGACTTATTTCCTTGGATTGCAAGTAAAGCAACAACCTGAAGGAATATTCATTTCTCAATCTAAGTATGCTTTGAATCTAATCAAGAGATTTGGATTTGAGAATGGCAAGAATTTCGATACTCCTATGAGTACTACCCTGAAACTCTCAAAAGACTCTAATGGTAAAAATGTTGACTCAAAACTTTATCGGAGTATGATTGGTAGTTTGTTATATTTAAGCTAGTAGACCGATATTTCTCTAAGTGTTGGTATTTGCGCAAGATATCAATCGATCCAAAAGAATCTCACTTGATTCCTGTCCAGCGAATTATTAGATATGTCGCAATATTGTAAATCTCGGTCTCTGGTATCCTCATGAGACCAGTGTCCAATTAGTTGGGTACTCTGACTGGGGTGGTAATCTAGATGATAGAAAATTAACCGGTGGTGGTTGTTTTTACATTGGAAATTGTCTAATTTCTGGTTTAGTAAGAAACAAAATTCTATATCACTTTCACAGCTGAAGGAATACATCGCATTTGGTAATGCATGTACACAGCTTGTTTGGATGCAACGAATGCTAAGTGATTATGAAATTAAACAGGATTCTATGTTATTACATTGTGATAATTCCAGTGCGATAAATATTTCATAAAATCCTATTCAGCATTCTCGTACTAAGCACATTGACATTAGATTTCATTATATAAGGGAATTAGTAGAAGAAAAAGTTATATCTCTAGAATATATTCCTACCGAAGATCAACGAGCTGACATTTTCACAAAACCTCTCGATAAAAGCAGGTTCAAAAAGATAAAATTTGATCTTGGCATGTGCATTTTAAAATGATTATTTATACCTACTTGTAGTATAGTATATATATTTGCTAGATTGAATTCTAATTTTTGTATAATTTGCAAGAAATATGAATTTTTAGACATTCTTCGACCAGTCGTGAGTATACTCGACTAGTCGACCTTCGACCGGTCGTAGATATCCACGACCAGTCGTAGAACTCGGGAATCACTTAAAATTTGGGGATTTTTGCTTTCTTCCTCATTCCATTTTTTTTCTCTCTAAGGGGCTGAGCTTCGACTTGTCGAACCCATCTTTCATATTCTTCAAGGTTAGTGTTCCAAATCACGTTTTTCTTGCAGATTTGTGTTTAGATTGTTTACTTTTCAAGCTTTAAGCTTTGTATTTTGAATTTCATTAAGATTTGGAGTTTGAATTTTGAAAAACCTGTTTTAAGTAAACCCACTTCTCAATCCTTTGCAACTTCTTAATTCCTTGATATCCTTGTTGCAAATGGCTTCTAGAAGTAGAAAAACTACATCCCGTGGTCCTTCTTCTTCCTCCAGATCGACCATTATCTCTAAGCGTCATCTTCTTATTCCCAATGATGATCCATCTTTTGTTAGGGACATTAGATTACGTAATGTTATTGTTGAACATCCTGTTGATGTTAATCATATTGAACCTTTTGACATCCTTCCTATGCTTGAAGCTGTAGGTTGGGTTAACTTATTACATTGGGGTGAGCCTGCATACCGGTCCATTGCTCAATCCATGTTTACATGTATTAGTGCTTTCTCACAGGATAATTTAACTTTTAAAATATCTACTAGAGAAGGGCCTTTTGACATTGATCGTCATTTAATTTCAGCCCTTATGGACATTCCTGTGAATGATGAGGGTATTCCTATCCATAACTTAACTAATAAACCCTCAATGTCTGAAAAACGCATGCTCATTAGAGATTTGTGCAACATGGATGTTCAATGGACACAAAAAGGGAATGCGCTTCCCGCAAGGTATTTGTTACCCAAGTACAGAATTCTCCACAAAATCTTTGTGTCTAATCTATATCCTCGTTCGGGTAATAAAACTGACTTGACTTCGTTTATGGTTCGTGTTATCCATGCTATTTCCAATGGTACTCAGATTTGTTTACCATCCTTAATCTGTCATTTCATTCTTCAGTTTAGACTCCATCCTGGTCATAGTGACATTCCTTTTACCTATTTAATGACTGTATTGGCTACACATATGTTAGTCGATATGCCGGTTGATGAGGCACCTATCCATCATCTGATTTTCAACAATACTAATATCAATAAGATGAAGCTGGATTTACTTCCTGAACAAGGTGGTGGTGGTGGTGGTGGTCATGAAGAAGCTGGTGATGACATTAATATGGATGACATTTTTGAGGAACTGGATTCTGACTCAACAAATTATCCAGATTTTGAACCATCTGATGTTGATGCTCGTCTTAGTGCATTAGAGGATAAAGTTGAGAATATAAATGTAAAGATGGAAAACATGTCTGTTGCTCATGATTTACAATTCAAGTACATGCACAAATATCTTAGGTGATTGAACAAAGGCATGCACCAACTTGATCCCTCTATTCCTGCTCCGTCATCTGGTTCTGGTTCTGACTAGTTTATATGAGACTTCTGGTCTGTAATAACTTTATAACTTAGCACTTGGTTGACTGATTTTGAGTTGGATACTATCTATGTTTTATACTGGATATTTATTCTATGTGAAGCTATGCTGAGTATCTCTATCACTGTTTTGCTATACTCTCATATATCCCTTTATTTAGTTCTCCTTTATTGTTGTTTCCTTTGTCATATTGTGACAAAAAGGGGGAGAATGGTTTGTTCTTAACGATGTGATTGTGAGAGGAGTAGCATTGGTTATGTTACTCAGGGAAAGTATGTTTGAACTAGTTGAATGAAACTGGTCGGATGTTGAATGTTGAATATTGAATATTGATTTGCAGGTAAGCCAGTTGATATGACCTGGTTCATAACTCTTTAACCAGTTGTTTTACTTTATGTTTATCTTGGTTATGTGTTTTATCACTAATTTGACAAAGGGGGAGATTGTAAGTGCTATAGTTTATATCCCTGTCTGTTGTCAAATTTGTGGTGCCAAAATCACTGTTATATATTACTTGCATAAGTGAAGCTCTCTCAAGGATCAACATTCATAAACAAGCTAAACTCACAACAAGCAAAGCTCACAAGTACAAGGATCAATCTTGAATGCAAGAACTGCTCGCAAGACAAGACTCAAGCTGCAAGACTTCAAGAAGAGTACAAGGCAGTTTGTAAAGAACTCAAGACACTTTCAAGATTGAGCTACATCAAGATTTCAAGATTGAACTACATCAAGACTTCAAGGCTCATATTTCAAGGTCAATAGTTCCTAATGTTTCAATGTCCTTACTTCATGGTTGAGGTTTAACAGACCTTAGGTTGACCTTAGAAGTAGGTCACTTTGGATATATAAATCGAATGTTTATTTTACATAAGTTTGTTCTGTTCTTCGACTAGTCCTAGGCCTTCTTCGACTAGTCCTAGAGTTGCTTCAACCAGTCTAAGAAATTCCTCGATCAGTCGTGAGTTTGTTACAAATTTCGGATAAAATCTGTTAGGCTTCGACTAGTCCAGGAATCTGTTCGACCAGTCGAAGGAACAGTGTTGATTGCATCTTCGACCAGTCGAAAAACTTCGACTCAAAATCCAGTGATGTTTTTCAGGTTCTTCAACCAGTCGAAGGTGACCTACGACCAGTCGAAGGAAACCTTCGACCAGTCGTAGAACGGTCAAAGCTTATCACGCTGATTTTTCAAATATCTGTTATTGCTTCGACTAGTCGAAGAGCTCCCTAGACCAGTCAAAGACGCGATCTGCTCACCTATAAATAGTGCACGAATCTCAGAAGAAATCATTGAATTAATTAATCCATTCAAGCCAATCTTCGTCGAACTTCTGAGAGATAATTATGTGCTCCATTTAAGCTAAGTGTGCTTATTTAATATTCTCTTTCCTTAGCTTTATTTAATTGATTTTGTTTCTGCTATTCCAATCTAATTTGATAAGAGGAATTGTTATTCCCTTTCTTTGGAATCAAAATCAATTACGGCAAGCCCTATTTGGTTTAATTTAAAATCTATTAGAATTAGAACCATTGTAATTGAGTACTGGACATTGAACTTGGACATTCAATCATCTACTCTGATTTGGTTCTACCGGGCTGCTACAACGAAGGAGATAATCAGGTATTTTACATTTAATTATAAATTCCTTTCTGTTTTGGTTTCTTTCAAGATTTGCCAGAAAAATCTTGTTGTATTGGTTATCTAAGGAGAGCCAGGAAAACTCAGAAGTGAGGTTTTTTAATTGTGTAAGCCTACAGACAAAGACCCAATTGTAAAGGTTTTGGGTGAACCTGGGAGAACCTATTTTGTTAGTGAACGCTAATATCCCCTGTGTGAGGATATTAGGAGTGGAGTAGCATTCTGTGTGTCTGTTGTTTAACAGTTGGTGAACACATAGGCGAACCACTATAATCCCTTATGTTGTAGTTGAATGATTTATACTTCTGATCTTTAATTATTCTTTTGTGGGATGTATGTATGGTGGTGAATGTTGTAATCATTAATTCAAGCATTGTGAGAATTTTGTAATAGTTTAGAATTTATTTTCTGCTATTCCTTTATCAACTTGATATTCAATTTCCTTTAAAAGTTGTTCCAGCAAGGTTGCCCTGCCATTTTTATGGTGTATGGCTGTCCCTAGAACAATACATTTGTGATTATAATTTATTTTAATTCAGTTTGTATTTATTTCTGTATTCCTCTTCGGTTTGAGATTTGATACAAAGATCTTTCTAGAAATAAGGTTATCCTACCATAAACTCTGGTTTTTGGTGTAAGGTTGTCCTTAGAACAACATTTGTATCAACCTCTCAAGATCTGAATTTTGAGGTTATTTTACTTTCTTGCATTGTGATTTATTTTGGCTATCAAATTCTATTTAATTCCGCTGTTATAAGTTTTATTTGGCATTGTCCTATTCACCCCCCCCCCCCCCCCCCCTCTAGGACATATAGCTCGGCCTTTTCAATTGGCCCAACACTATTCCACTAAGGTAATCCATCTGTCACTAAAACCAAACCTGGAAAGGACTAATTTTAGAAAATTCCAATCCACTCCATCATATGCTTTCTCCACATCCAGTTTGATAATGGTTTCCCCCCCCCCCCCCCCACCCCCCCACGAACCTTCCTGTCTAAATCTCTCATCACCTCATGTGCAAGAGTGATGTTGCCTGAGATATCTCTGCCTTACATGAATGCGCCTTGCTCTTGTGAAATCAGCTTAGTCAATATTTTAGATAGCCTAGTGGCTAGGACTTTAGCGATGATCTTGTAGATGGCGTTGCATAGGTTGATAAGCTTGAATTTTGAAAATTTTGAGGCTGATGGGGATTTGGGGATGAGACAGATCAGAGAAGCGGAGAAGGCTCTCGGCATTTCACCACCATAAAAAAATCAGTCGTTGCCTTATTAATATCTACCCCAACTGTATCCCAACAGTCCATGAAAAAAGCTGCCGAAAATCCATCCGGTCCTGGTGCCCCATCTCTTGGGGTGGAGAAGACTGCCTCTCAAACTTCAGTAAAGGATGGAGGAGCCAGAAGATGTACATTATCTTAAGCTGTGACCAGGAAGGGGATAGACTGCATGAAAATGGACGGACGAGAGGTTCCTTCCGCCTTGAATAGATCCTGGAAGTATAGCACTGCCACTGCCTTAATTTCCTCTTGCGTGGAAAATATATTCTTGGCCTCATCCTGGATGGAAGAGATAGTCGCACGTCTTGATCTTTCTCTCGCTTAGGCATGGAAGAATTTTGTATTTCTATCCCCTTCCCACAGCCATGAATTTCTCACTTTTTGCTTCCAGTAGAGTTCTTCCATCTGATGGAGTTGATCAATCCGCAGTTTGATGGCCGCGCTTTATTGAATCAGCTCGTCACTGACGACATCTTGTAGCCGAGTATCAATGATCTCTAGGTCCTCCTCAGCCCTGTGAATCTGCTGGAATATGTTACAAAAGGTCTCTTTGTTCCAGACCTTTAACAATTGCTTGCATTTCTTCATTTTTGGTTGAACGTTAATCATAGGCAGAGGCAAACATTCCCCCTCCCAGGCTTTCTTGATGAGTGGCTGGAATGACTCATGGAGCGTCCACATTCTTTGGAAATGGAAGGGTTTCTCCTTTGGCTGGAATTGGCTAGGGAGAGAAAGCAACAAAGGGGCGTGATCAGATTTATATCTCGGCAAATGCTGCACTTGAAAAGAAGGAAAAATAGCCCCCCATCTGTTGTTGAAGAGCATGTTGAGGGTTGAATATTGCATATTAGACCCCAGTTATAGCCTGGATTTACGAACATGGTATTGTTTAATGGTCTAATTTAATCGTGTTTGTGATATAAGGTGAATTGATGAGCATAGACTGGAAAAGGGTACTAAAAGCATGGAAGTAATGCTCCAAAGTCACCAAGGCAAGGGACAGACTACAGGGGACCGAGATCAAAGAATTTACACCCCCGAGATTCGAGAAAATCCAGTATTTCACAATAAAGAGGCATAAAATTCATCCATAATGCAAGATCACAGGGTTCCCACCATCTGTTCAGCTCGAAACTTCATATATAGCTCAAGGACCATAAATTAACCATACACATCAAATTTAAACCCTTGGATCCTAGTGGAAGTGCCCAATGGTCAGATCAGCCCATGAATTATCAAACTGGGGCCCACTTGATATCTGGATATGCTTCACTTTTAGTCTCAACCCATTAAATGAGCTGGAAAACTGAATGGATGGAGCGGATTTATCAAAAACATCTCTGTGGGACCTACCCATGTGATGTATGTGCACTGCATATGCACGGTCGAGCCATACTGAATTAACCAGGTCGGTCAACGTGTGCTGACCTGACCTGTATTTGGATTTCAAATCCCACCCGCGGGGATTGCGAAACAGGGACCTGCGGTCCTTTCTTGTGGGCCACAGTGTCGATCTACATGATCGATCCGGACCGTCCATTGGTCTCCCATCAAGCTTCTTATCACTGCCTAGGTGGCAGATTTGTAGAAGATCGTGGGGATCGAAATCCAGCCATTCAAGCGAAGGATAGACATTGTAAGGAGAAATCTGGTGGGCCACACCAAAACAGAGGAAAAACGGTCATGTCCAACCGGTTTTCCATGCACAATCCAATGAACGGATTGAATCTTGCAAGCAACACCAAGAAATGGGTCCCACCATCATCCCAGCGCAGGTCTTACGTAGGCCGTGTGTCCAAGAAGAGCCCGGACATTGCCGTCTTCCGTGGGCTTTTATGTGATCTCAGTCACGATCGGATCAATGATCCAGACCATTTAAATGATGGATAAGGGGATCTTTAACCACACCATGAAGTCAGATCCTAATGATAGGCCATGCATCTGCCGCAAACACCATCCAAACGAAAGTCAGTTGCATTTTTCATTGCGCACGCTGTGTAAGGAGTTTCTCCACTGACTCCAATCTCCTACGCACATCTCCACAGCCCTAGTACTGACTCTCCTATGCCTATAAATGAAAGAGAGGAAGAAATGAAAGGGTATCCAATTTGGAGCATGAACGTGGAGCCGAGAAGGATGGAGAAAGAGTGGAATACAGGCGAGCTTTAAAGAGTTCTTTTTCTTCTCTCTTTTTTTTTAAAAAAAAAATTTATTTTTAATGTTTATTTGAGATTTAGATTAATCATAATCATGTTTGGCTAAACCTGTTAGCTAGGGCTAAGAGGTGAAGCTTGTAGCGTGATGGGATGACTTTTTCATTATGCCTTTTATTTAGACTGAATTGAACTTGATACTAGTTTGATTATGGGAATGTTTTCAGTTTTTAATGGTTTGTTGTGACTGAAATTACAATTAGTCTCAGATAGCTTTGAACATGTTCCTTTCCTTATTTTGATTATGACGTCAAGAAGGGGCCCTGTTGTTCACCATTGTCTCCTAGGCATGGTTGGATGACGGAACCCTTCCTAACCTTCATACATCGATGATTGGTTACCAATTAGTTTAATTCTATTGTTTGCTTTGTCTCTTGGGCATGGTTTGGTGATGGAATCCATTCTAATTCTTATGCCTTTCATCTCTTGAAAACTACATCAAAGGAAGTTCAGTTTTAATTTTCATGGTTACACTCTCTTGCTGGATGAAGATGGGACTCTAAGTCCAGTTGAGTTCTTGAATCAAGCATAAAGATCTCCCTGATCTCTACTGTAAGACCCATATCCTAGATCGTACCGTTCCGTAGGTTTCCGCGGTCCTTTCGGTCGAATTCCAACAACCCTCGACCTGTATTCGATGATTGTGCATGATCCTAAGTCGTGTTCCGTATTCTAAAGTTGGTTCAACTCGAGACTTGTACCTTTACGACCGCGCCATTGCTGCGGTTCCAACATCGCGTATTACGCGCCGAGGCGATACTCGGGCTAGGAGATGTGGGCCTGCGTTCAGTTCGAGGAAAACACCGTGCTTTACAAACTCAAGAGAAATGTCCCATCAATCACCCCACATGCCAAGTACAATACCCCATTCCCAAGCAACCCCCAAAGTCAAACAACCCATACCCCTTAAGTCAAGTACACCCATCACACCCACCCTCTCCCTTACAACCTTTCTCTCTCTTCTTCTTCACTTCCATTGTTAGCCATGGACGTCCCAAGCAAGCTCCATTTCCAACCCTCTTACCTTTAGATCCCTCCTAATCTAACCCTTAGAAGCCCATCTCCACCATTAGAAGGGGTCCTAGAAGGCTTATGAACCCATGGGTAGAAGAAGAAGGAGAAGATCATTGTGGGTGCTCCTCTTCTCTCTCTCTCTCTCTCTCTCTCCCTTTCTCTCTTTCTCCCTTTCTCTTTTTTTTTCTCCTGGTTTGATGGCCCACCATGGAGGTATATTCAAGATTCTCGTTGTCCACAAATGGGACAACCTTGATGGACCGTCCAAGGCCCCCTTGCTACCGTTTTAGGCAGGCTTGGAGGGTGGGGAAAACACCAATATTAGCTTGATCTCCATCCGTGTGGACCCCACATGAACCCACTGTGATGTATAGGTTTTATCTACACCGTCCACCCGTCACCCTGCTTGCCCGGACCATGGGATAGACGACCCATTTCCAACTGACCTGCTGTTGTCCACCAGTAGGCGTTGATGGAGAGGGAAGCACAAATATCATCTTGATTCAAAACTGGTGGACTGGTAGGCCACACTGAAGTGGACCCCACCTTGTTGGAAGTGTAGAGCATCCACACCATCCTGATCCAGAGCCCAAATGGGTAGATCCAACGGTCCAAAATTAGGCAGATTCACTTGCTACTAGACTGACGTCCAACAGCTGTTGGATCTGTTGCGTGAGTGTGGTTTTAATCCACCTTGGCCATCCATCGTGTGGCCCACCATGTATTTATGTGCTATATCCTAAGTCGTTCATCTGTACGTCCAGATCCAGCCATCTGGTGGGCCGCACCATAGTAGCAGTAGCAGGACTGTCCACCTGCTGACTGACTTCCTGTTTAAAGGGAAACCATAAATAACTGCTTGATCCTTTTTGTGGGGTGGTCCACATGCGTGGACCCCACCTTGATGTATGTGCATTTTATCTACAGCATCCATTTGGAGAGATCTCTTGAGGCATGAGTCCAAGATGGACAAATCCAGCAGCAGGTGAATGCTCAATCGCCCAGATGCAGGCCCATTGAGACGTACATGTTTTATCTACCTTATCCATTCATTTTGGGTGGACGTGAGGGGTCGGCCCACCTTCTGGATGAACTACATCCAAGTGAAACCCACCATGATGTATGGATTTCACCCATAGAGCCCATGGGGCTAGCCCAAACTCAAGCAGTTCCTAAGTTTTGCTGGACTGGCGTCCAGTAGGTTGTGGGCCTGCCATGATGCTTATGTTATATCCACCCATCCTTATGCCTTAGAGCCCACCTGGACGGGTCCCACCCTCCTAGTGGATCATCTACAAGTGGGGCCCACCATACATAATTGTTTCATCCAGGCCATCCATTTGTTTGACACTTAGCAGGGCCAGGGGCACTACTGGACTGACCATCCAGCAGCTGGCCCACTTTGTTGTATGTTTTATATCCACATTGACCATCTGTGTGAGGCCCATTAGTTGTGTGGGGTCCCCTTACACCATGTATATGTATCTACCCAGGCTGTTTATTGGTTTGGATGCCCCATCATGGGCTAGCGGCACTGGTGGGCTGATCATTCACCAGACGGCCCACCTTTCTATATGTGTTGTATATTCATGTTGTCCATCCATTGTTGGGCCCATTAGTAATATGTTGGGCTCCCATACCCTCTATCCTATTTTCCCTAACCCACTTTTTAGTAGGGGCCCAGATTAGAATGTAGCAAATCCAATACCAGGTGGGTGCACACCAGAAATAGTTGGATTGGGCTGTCTCTCTATGGGCCCCATTGCCTTGTGTGGCCCACCATGATATATGTGTTAAATGCACACTATTCATCCATTTTTTAGGGATGTGGGCCCCATTTCCTTGTGCGGCCCACCCCATTTATGTAGTAGATCCAGAATCTCAGGTGGACGCCCACTAGGATATGAGTTGGGCTGTGGCGTCCCACCTTAGGGCTGCTTGATGAGGCCCACCTTGTTGTAGGTGCTATATACATGTTGTCCTTTCCTTTTCTCAGGGCTGAGGGCCCTGTTGAGGAACAGGCCCAATCCCTAGCGGACCACACTATGGATAGTGATGGTGGAGTACCCACCATGGGTTGCCTTATTAGGCCCACTTTGTTGTATGTGTTAGATACTCACCGTTCATCCATCTCTCTAAAGTGGTGGGCCCCATTGCCTTAAGGGGCCCACCCTGATTTATGGATTATATATCCACTATTGGGGCTATCCTACACAATCCACCGTGAGATATGTATTGTATATCCAACCGTCCATATGGGATGTGTGCTCCACGTGACGTACGTGTTTGATCCAAGTTGTCCATTTGGTGGGGCCCACTCGGAACATGTAAGCTCACCTGCTGCATGTGTAAGGCCCACCTTAATGCGGATGTTGTACATTGTTGCCCATCTATTTTGGTTGAACCATGGGCTACCTCATGAGACCCGTATTATGGTGCATCAGGCCCACTTTAATGTATGACCACCCATTTTTCTGGACCATAAGGCTGGCCTATAAGGCCACCTTGATGTGTATATTGACCCACCTATTTATTTTCTGGGCTATGTGGGCTGCCTTATCAAGCCCACTATGATGTATGCGATGCACTCACCATCCATCCCTTGCACTTAACCCATGGGCCCTTGTATGAGGCCCGGTATGATATATTTATTTCATCGATCCACACCATCCAGATTGTGCTGGATGGTGCTGGACAATGCTTGGACAGTGCTGCATAATGTTTGGACAGTGTTGATTTACATAGACAATGTTTGAACAATGCTGATTTACCTGGACAACGTTTGGATGATGTTGATTCCCTTAGACAATATTTGGACGGTGATGATTATCATTAGTGAGCCTTGTGCCCTAAAGAATGATGCGTACAATGATACACATGTTAAATCTACAATTATTGAAATGATTTTGGTGTGGTCCTAGTCCACTTGAGGCTCATTGGTGCGGCCCATCCATGATGTATTTGAGGCCCATATGATGGGGCCCACCTGCTTGAATTTGAGGCCTATGGGCAAGGCCCATTGTGATGTATTTGTGGCCTATAGGTAAGGCCCATTATGATGTGTATTAGGCCCTTATCATGTGGCCCATTGTGACATGTATTAGGTCCATGACGCATGACCCATTGATGTATTTGAGACCCAGATACGTGGCCCATTTGATGCATACGAAACCCATGTGTAGGGCCCACATGTTATGTATTTGAGGCCCATGTGATGGGGCCCAACTATTGTTTATTTGAAGCCCATATGGTGTGTCTTGACTTGATGTACATGAGGCCCATAGTGATGTGTATGTAGCCCTTGTATGAGGCCATTGTGATGTATATTAGGCCTTTGTGTGAGGCCCTGAGCCCACTTTATGTTTGGCTCTATATGGGCCACTCCTTGGTAGCAATGATGGTTGAATGTCCACATTGTGATCTTCCATTAAGCTTTGTTAGGCCATTCTCATTGATGTTGATTGCCAATTTCGATTGTCAAGGCTGATTTCGATTGCCAAGGTCAATTATCGAGACCTATATGATGTATATGCGACCCGTAATTGAGGCCCATTGTAATGCATTTGAGGGTCAGGCAATGGAGTCCATTGTGGTGCATATGAGGCTCATGTGAGAGGCCCATCGTGATTGTATTAAGTCCTTGTGTGAGGCCATGGGTCCACTATATATTAGGTTCTATGTGGGCCATTCCTTGGGGGCAATGTTGGTTAAATGTCCACATTGTCGAGGCCGATTGTCGATGTTAGTTATTGATACTGATTATGAATATGTGATAGCATAACATCATGATACATGCCCATATGCATCATATGCATGTTTGTTATGAGATGTGGTTGACCATTGCATATGTCATTGGGCAAGTTGTTATGAGACTCCTTGATAGGCGGAGGTTATCTCACGTGAGCGCATAGCATGCGCAGGATTGATGCATGATTGGATTATATGACTCATGCATCTTACATTGTGATTACTATACGCCCTAACGACATCAGGGTCGTAGCCTCCACAGGCATATCGTAGATGGCCAGATGGAACATCAAAAATGTTTAGTTCTAGTATACGGGCGCCATGGATGTCCCTGGGTGAAAATTTCTAAACCTCCATGGCCAGAAGACGTCCCAATGTCGAGACCGAGCGGATGTACATGAGCGCATGAGGGCTGTATACCAGTAGGCCGCGTCTCCCACTGTGTCGTGGTTGGTTGGGAGGGGGTGTAACCTTACCCGCCTGAGTGAGGGGGCAATATCCAGGTTTAGTCTAACCAGCTTGAGGAATGGGTCAGCTATCGACGAGCCGGGCCCTATATTGGTAGGTGGATAGTGAGGTCTCTTCCACTTATCCAGTTGTGTGCTCGGATAGGGGCGGTAAGCTGGCGTAGAGTGTAATAGACCCTAGTGATGGTCCTAGAAAGGAACTGTACTGATATGTGGACTTATTGAGTGGGAGTTGCATACTCATTCATTCATTTATTCACTATCTACTTGGGCTGGTGGTGCGTAACTATTTGTTACGTATACCTTCACAATGGTAAGGATTTCGGTTGGGGCGCGCGACTAATCTGAGATCAGGAGTTTAGCACATTAGTCTGACTATCTAAATTTAGGTATGGGACTGGTTTAGATAGAAGTCCCTTGTGGTGGACCCCGTAGCCTGCGATTTCATGTACTATCATCCTGACTTCACATTGATCATTTCATTCACATCGCATATTGCATTGATCCTCGGCACATAGTATTTGACTTACTGTCTCCACATTGAATAGTTGATCTACATTGCTTCCTCAGTATATGATATCGGTTTATTATATTTTTACATTGCATAGCCTGGGTAAGGCTGATGGTATTTATGGGCCTATCAACATGTTTTCGCATTATTCTGATATTGTATGATATATGGGCTTGTCAATATTTCTTCTTACACTGATTACTCTGATATTGCTTACTTGGTACTTAACTTGTGCATACACTTTCACCACCCACTAAGCTTTCTATAAGCTTATGCATGATAGATGCGTGCAGGTGGCATTAGGTTGCAGCAGCGTTGATGATTGGAGCGTATAACTATCTTTTAGAGCTTTGATTTTATTTAACATATGTATTTCCATTTCAACACTGTATTCAAAGTTTATATTAGTGGATATGTGATGATGATGTTGCCTTTGTGATTTGGGTAAACTTGTGGTTATGCTTCTTACGAGATAAATATACGTTGAAAAATCCTCCTTGTGGGTTCCCAGGATCGGAATTTGGCGTATGGGCGCTGGGAGCCAAGAATGTAGTACTACGGAGGCTGTCAGCACTAGATTCGGCGATCGGGATTCCTGTAAGTCCTATCTCCCGGTTTTGGGGCGTGACATCTACAAGTGGATCCTCTGAATTCCTAGTTTCCTACCTCTGATTTCTCTAAGTTTTAGATAAATATTTCACCATTATTCTCTCAATTTCATTTGATTTAGATCTCATCTTAGTCTAGTTCTAGTTCTACTTAATTTCAGATTACGTACAGGTTTTAGTCCCTTGGGATTCGACGTCGGTCTTACCAAGTTTATTAATACATCACAGCCCTATACTTGGGGTGTGAACAAGTTTTTGGCGCTGTTGCCGAGGATTGACGGTTACGTTGTTTGAGTTTAACTAGTTTTAGAATTAGTTTAAGATTAGGAATTTTCTAATTTTCAGGGTTTTAATTTTTGAAATTTTCTATTTTCCTTTAAGTAACTTTCTATTTTCCTTAATTTTAGATAGTTTTTCCCTTTTTAGAAACTAACCCAACTTTCCCGTTTTATTGGATTCTGAGATAGGTTTCTAAATTGGTAATTTCTTCCTTAATTTATTCCTTTATATTTCTAGAGTAGGATTTGTCTTCCCTTTTTTTTTTGTTAGCAAGTTTCTAATTCTAATTCCTTTAGAATTTAACTTTATTTCCTATTTTATTTTTAGAAATCTTCTCTTTGTAGACTTTCTGTTTAGAAACTAACCTTCCTGTTTTGTAGGCTTTTAAGATAGAAACTTCTAATTCGGTAAGCTCCCTCCAACTTTGTACTTTTTATCTCTTTTATTTCCTTTCTTCTCTTTAGGTTAGGTTTAGAATCTAATTGAGGGCTGTGAGTGTTTCATGCCCAAGTGGGCATGTGACAACACTCGACGTCTCTTGACCAAAAGAGGATTGGTTGAGGGGTTGACTATCCGTCGCTAGACTAGACACCACTTGAGATCTCCTGAGTTAATTGAAGTGATGGCTGAAAACCAACCTTTTCTACCTCAACCTAGGGTGGAGGACATCCAGGATGAGAATGAGGTGCATCAAGCACCCCCGCCTCGTACTTTATGAGATTATTTACAACTGGCGAGGGTGAGTATACCCTCATGCATGATTTTGTTTGAAAATACAGGACGCATGGATATTAAGCTAGGGGTAATCCAACTCCTTCCCAAATTCCATGGGCTTGAATCAGAAAGTCCATATTTACATCTTAAAGAGTTCGATGAGATCATAGCCACTTTATACTTTCTAAACGTATCGGAGGATACAGTCAGGCTAAAACTCTTTCCCTTTTCCTTGAAATAGAAGGCTAAGACGTGGTTACATTCACTACTTCCTAGATCTATTGGCACATGGAATGATATACAAAGGGAGTTCATAAAGAAAATTTTTCCACATCATAAAATGATCACCCTTAGAAAATCAATCATGAACTTCGCCCAAAAGGAGGATGAAACATTCTTCCAATGTTGGGAAAAGTTCAAGGATCTTGTCAGTTCATGCCCATAACACGGCTTTGAAATGTGGCACATTACAAACTTTTTCTATGATGGACTAATATCTTCCATACACTAATTGGTTGAGATAATGTGTAATGCGGAATTAATGAATAAAAATGTTGATGAGGTGTGGGATTACCTTGATAGACTTACTGAAAACGTACAATCATGGGACCCTTATCCAAAATCAAACACACGTCTAGGCCGACTCAATCTAATGAGAGCTGAAGAATGTATCTCCAGAAAGAGGATGATGATATCAATTCTAAAGTGACTAATCTAATAAGGAAATTTGAGGCCATGGATTCAAAAAAGGATAAGGTTAATGGAACAGTTTGCGGTATCTATAATTGCAACATTCACACAACTGGACATTGTCCAATAGTACCTGCCTTTCGAGGGGTGTTGAATAAGCAATCTAATGCCGTAAATAATTATCAAAGACCTTTCAATGGACCTACCTCTAATACATACAATCCCGGTTGGAGAAATCATCCAAACTTCAGTTAGAGGAATGGACAAACAGTTACTCCTCAAGATTTCTTCAATCAAACTCCAAATCAAGAGAAATCTCAAGAAGATCCGGTTCAAAAACATATTCGAGAACAAGAGCTACTTAATCAGAATTCGGCACAAGCGTTTCATAATATCTAAACAGTATTAGGAACGCTTGCGTCGTCTATTCAAAGGATAGGGTCACAATTAACAAGTGGAGGAAAGGGGATGCTCCCTGCTCAACCTCTCCCCAATCCCAAACCGCAATATGAAATAAGTGACCTTAGCTCTTCAAATTAGATGGAACAAGCTAAATGCATCACCACTCTTAAGAGTGGGAAGATCATTGACAAAACCATTCTAGTTAGGGCTGAAAAGCCTAAGGACCCGGAAGTGGACAAAGATGATGGATTTAGCCACGCTCCACAGGAATTAGAACTAGAACCTCAAGGGAAGCCGGTTGCTCCATTTCTCCAATGGTTGGTTGCACCAAGATCTCTCTCTAACTCTCAGGATATTCTAGAGGTGTTGAAATAAGTGAAGGTCAATATTCCTCTTCATATGCCGTGAAACAAATATCTTCATATGCCAAATTCCTAAAAGACTTATGTATGACCAAAAGACAACAAAGTATTCATAAGAAAATCTTCTTGACTGATAAAGTGAGTGCTATCCTAAAGCAAGACGTGTCACAAAAATTCAAAGATCCTGGTAGCCCAACCATATCATGTATAATCGGTAACTAGCACATTGAGCACTCACTTCTTGACTCAGGAGCGAGCGTAAATCTGATTCCCTACTCGATGTGCAAACACTTAGGGTTAGGTGAATTAAAAACCACCTTAACCACATTACAACTTGCTGATCGTTCTGTTCATATACTAAGAGGGATAATTGAGGATGTGTTGGTCCAGGTTGACAGATTCTACTACCCTGTAGATTTTATCATCCTAGATACAGAACCCGTCAATAACATAAACACTTAGATTCCCATCATTCTTGGTCGCCCATTCCTTGCCACTTCAAACGCAATTATTAAAGCAGGAATGGAGTCATGAGTATATCTTTTAAGAATATGACATTGGAGTCAAACAATTTTTTCAATAACGGCAGAAAGTTCGAGGATGATGACGATTTCCACGACATTAACATGATTGACTTTTTCGTGGAAGATAGGACACCTCTGACCTTATCCTCTGACCCTCTAGAGACGTGCCTGACCCACTCCCATGATTTTGATGATGACATGATTAGGGAGATGTGTGTCATGCTTGATGCTGCACCGGTACTTGAAGTTAACCGGTAGAGGCCACAATTTGAAGAATTACCCTAAACCGATGTAGTGCCTCTACCGTTTAACCTCAAGCCACCAAAGCTTGACCTAAAACCATTACCCTCTGATTTGAAATATGTCTATTTAGGTCAAAATGAGACATGCCCGATGGTGATCTTTGCCCACCTAGAGAAAAAACAGGAGAGTATGCTCATATCTACTCTCATTGAGCATAAGGGAGCTCTTGGATGGATGATAACAGGCCTCAAGGGAACCAACCCCTTAATTTATACTCACCGCATATATCTTGAGGATAATGTAAAGTCCTCACAACAATCACAATGTAGACTCAATCCAAATATGAAAGAAGTGGTTAAGGCCGAGGTTCTGAAACTATTGGATGTGGGTATTATATACCCTATATCCGATAGTCAATGGGTGAGTCTAACTCAGGTAGCTCTTAAGAAGTCTGAAATCACCATCATAGCCAATGCCAATAATGAACTCGTGCCAGCCAGAGTTACTACTGGTTGGAGAATGTACATTGACTACAGGAAGTTGAATACTGTCACGAGGAAGGACCACTTCCCTTTGCCCTTCATTGATCAAATTTTGGAAAGGTTAGCTAGTCATTCCTATTACTGTTTCCTTGACGGGTATTTAGGATACAATTAGATAGTGATCGCCCCTGAAGATCAGGAAAAGACCACATTTACATGTCCCTATGACACCTTTACTTACTGAAGGATGTCATTCGGACTATGTAATGCCCCTGCCACATTTTGGCGATGTATGATGAGTATCCTTTCTGACATGGTGGGAAAATATCTAGAGGTCTTCATGGACGATTTCTCTGTTTTTGGTCTGTCTTTCAACGAGTGCTTAGAGAGTCTTAAATGTGTGCTGAAAAGATGTGAAGAGAAGAATCTGGTACTTAATTGGGAGAAGTGCTATTTCATGGTTTAGAAGGGAATTGTCCTTGGGCATATCATCTCGTCCAAGGGAATCAAGGTAGATAAGGCAAAAATCAATCTTATCTCTAACATACCTCCACTCAAAAATATCAGAGACGTGCGATCCTTCTTAGGACACGTAGGATTTTACAGGCGATTCATAAAGGACTTTAGTCTCCTCTCTCGTTCTTTATATAATTTTCTACAAAAGGATGCACCATACGAGTGGACTGAGCAATGCCAGGAAGCTTTCACTAAGCTTGAGGTCATGTTGACCACTGCACCTATCATGCAGCCACCTAACTGGGGCCTTCCTTTTGAGCTTATATACGACACTTCTGATTATGCTCTTGGGGCAGTTTTAGGCCAGAGAAAAGATAAGATGCCCTATATTATTCATTACGCAAGTAAAACTCTAAATCCTGCCCAAGTGAACTACTCGACTACGGAAAAGGAACTCTTAGCCATAGTGTTCGCTTTGGACAAATTTAGGTCCTACCTGATTGGATCCAAGATCATTATTTACATAGATCATGCAGCACTCAAGTATTTTTTTTCTAAGAATGATTCTAAGTCCTGCCTGATAAGATGGATCTTTCTACTCCAAGAATTTGATTTAGAAATTAAAGATAAAAAGGGAGTAGAGAACGTAGTGGCTGACCATCTTTCTCGCCTTAATTCCTCTGATTTTCTTAAGACGACATATATCAATGACATGTTCTCTAACAAACAACTTCTTAGAGTCTCCCATTCACCTTGGTTCACTGACATTGTTAATTATCTTACCACAGGTTTCATACCGACACATTGGACTGCGCAAGATAAGAATAAAATTTTCACCGAGGTGCGTAAATTTTTCTATGATGATCCATATTTATTTAAATATTGCCCAAATCAAATCTTAAGGAGATGTGTAACAGACGATGAGCATCAGAGTGTCATCTCCTTCTGTCACTCATAGGCTTGTGGTGGTCACTTTTCTGCTAAAAAGACCACGACCAAGATTCTGTAGTGTGGCTTTTATTGGCCCACTATGTTCAGAGACACGCATGAGTTTTGTAAGGCCTTGAGTGTTGTCAGAAATTGGGAGCATTGTCCCGTCGAAATATGATGCCCTTAAATCTCATCCTTGTCATTGAAGCATTTGATTGCTGGGGCATCGATTTCATGGGACCATTCCCCCAATCCTTGGGAAATTTATATATTTTACTCACCGTAGACTATGTCATTAAATGGGTCGAAGTGATTCCATGCTGGAACAATGACCATCGTACGGTCATTAAAATCTTAAAAGAGAACATCCTTTCATGATTCTGAACGCCTTGAGCCATCATTAGTGATGGGGGCTCACACTTTTGTAATAGACCATTCGAGAGCTTAATGAAGAAATACGGTATCTCTCATAAGGTGAGCATCCTATACCATCCACCGACAAGTGGACAAACTGAGATTTCCAATAGGGAGATCAAACACATCTTGTAGAAAAACAGTTAACCTTGACCATAAGGATTGGTCAATCCGATTGACCGATGCTTTATGGGCTTACCGTACTGCTTTTAAAACTCCTATTGGAACGTCTCTCTTTAGACTTGTTTATGGGAAGGCTTGTCACTTGACTGTGTAATTGGAACATAGAGCCTACTAGGCGATCAAAACCCTGAATTTCAATTTAGACAACGCTGGTTCGCTGCGTAAACTTTAGTTGAATGAACTTGAAGAAATCTGAAACAATGCGTACGAGAATTTGAGAATTTACAAGGACAGGATGAACGCATTTCATGACCAACATATTCTGTGGAAATCATTCACGCCAGGTCAGAATGTCCTTTTATATAATTCTCGACTACATCTCTTTCCTGGTAAGCTTCGATCTCGTTGGACTGGCCCTTTCACTGTTGTCACTGCTTATCCTCATGGGGCCGTCGAGATAAGAGATCCTGACAATGGCAAGGAGTTTAAAGTAAATGGACATTGATTAAAGCCATTTGTTGAGAAATTTGATTCAGAAGACATGTCCATGCCTCTGACTGATCCTGTTTACTAGGATTGATCTCCTAATCTGATGAAGATATAGGTAGGTTTATCGCTTTCATAAGACTAGGGTAGTTTGCTTTATGCTATTCTAGGATAGACGGTTTTATGCCATTAGGCTAGTTTGCTTCCTACATTGTTTTAGGATAGTTGGATTTTTTTGGTTTCACTCTTATGCTGATATCCCTTTGGAAAAGCCTCTTGAGTCCTTCGTCCAGGTACTATCTTTCCATCAATTCACTTTTATTTTCTCTGTCTCATGTGCATTGCATGCTTACATCTTATACATTGAGGACAATGTAGATTTTAGGTTGGAGGTGGGAGATTAGGTTACCTAATCAGTGTTTTCTTGGTTTTAAGTGAAATTAGTGAAAAAAATTTCAAATTTTTCTGGACTTTTTTTGTGAATTCGAAGTAATTTTGAAGGATAATTAAGAATTGAGAAGTATTAGATACGAAGTATTGGGGATTTATGTCTCTTGGATTTAGTTATTTAGTAGATTTCACTATTAAGTTCAAATTATTAATCCATGATTAGAAGTTGTAAACATTAATTGAATAATGATTTCACATGTCACATCTCGCTTACATATTAAGGGTTCTGTTCAATATGGAAGGAGTAACTTGGTAATCACTAAGCATGAAAGGAACCAACCTGAGAAAATTAAAGGGATTGGGAGAATGGTCTTCACCATAGGTTTGCTCCCTATAGGTGAAGGTTTAATTCCCCAAGGTTGACATGCAGAAAGGGTTGGATGAATGGTCTTTGCCATAGGTTTGCTCCCTAATGGTGAGGATTTGATTCCCCTCCTTGACGTTACTTTTAATGAAAAAATAAAAAACTAGAAGAATGAAAAAAAATGAACTATAAGGCAGGTTTTGGTTTAGGTATGGTTATCCTGGATGCCCTTTTGATCATTAATGTTATCATGACATTGACGATTGAATCTCTTAATGATGATAAGCCAAGATTACACTATACACCCATATAACTCAATGTTTAGAATTTTTCTAATTAATGGATAAATATTTAGAACTTAATTATGAAGTGTACCATGCGCTTGAGTCCAGGAGAAAGTAATGCCCAACATTCATGAATCTTAGAATTCTAGATCTACATTGTTTTTCAAAAGATCACTCGAGTTTATAAAAAAATTATCCTGTGATTCTCAACTTATTTTTCGCATAATTTACACGGGACTAGCAAAATGCTGGTTGGGAGTTGTGTTGAGGGTCGAATATTGCATATTAGATCCCAGTTAATGACTGGATTTACGAACATGGTATCGTTTAACGGCCTAATTTAATCGTGTTTGTGATGCAAGGTGAATTGACGAGCATAGACTAGAAAAGGGTACTAAAAGCATGGAATTAGTGCTCCGAAGTCATAAAGGCAAGGGATGGACTCCAGGGGACCGAGATCGAAGAATTTACACACCCGAGATTCGAGACAATCCAGTATTTCATAATAAAGAGGCCTAAAATTCATCCAGAATGTAAGATAGTAGGGTTTCCACCGTCTTTCGGCTCGAAACTACATATATGGCGTGAAGACCATAAATTAACTGTAAATGTCGAATTTCAGCCCTTGGATCTCGGTAGAAATGTCCCAACGGTCAAATCAGCCCATGAATTATCAAATTGGGGCCCACCTGATATCTAGATATGCTTCACTTTTGGTCTCAACCATTAAATGAGCTGGAAAAACGAATGGATGGAGCGGATTTATCAAAAACATCACTGTGGGACCTACCCACGTGATGCATGTGCACTGCATATGCACGGCCGAGCCATACCGAATCAACCAGGTCGGTCAGCGTGCGCTGACCTGACCTATATTCGGATTTCAAATCCCACCTGCGGGGATTACGAAACAGGGACCTGCCATCCTTTCTTGTGGGCCACGGTCTCAATCTACATGATCGATCTAGACTGTCCATTGGTCTCCCATCGAGCTTCTTATCACTTCCTAGGTGGCAGATTTCTAGAAGATCGCGAGGATCAAAATCCAGCTATTCAAGCGGAGGATAGATGGTGTAAGGAGAAATCTGGTGGGCCACACCAAAATAGAGGAAAAACGGTCATGTCTGACCGAGTTTCCATGCACAATCCAATGAACGGATTGGATCTTGCGAGCAACACCAAGAAATGGGCCCCACCATCATCCCAGCGCAGGCCGTGCGTCCAAGCAGAGCTTGGACGCTGCCATCTTCCGTGGGCTCTTATGTGATCTCAATCATGATCGAATAAATGATCCAGACCGTTCAAATGATGGAGATGGGGATTTTTCACCACCCCTTGAAGTCAGATCCCAAAGATAAGCTATGCATCTGCTACAAACACCATCCAAACTCAAGTGAGTTGCATTTTTCACTACGCACGCTATGTAAGGAGTTTCTCCACCGACTCCAGCCTCTTACGCACGTCTCCACAGCCCCAATACTGACTCTCCTATGCCTATAAAAGAAAGAGAGGAAGAAAGGAAAGGGCATCCAATCTGGAATGTGAACGTGGAGCCAAGAAGGAGGGAGAAAGAGTGGAATACGGGTGAGCTTCAAAGAATTCTTTTTCTTCTCTTTTTCTTAATTGCTATTTATGTTTATTTTAGATCTAGCCTAATCATAATCATGTCTAGCTAAACCTCTTAGCTAGGGCTAAGAGGTGAAGCTTGTAGCGTGATGGGATGACTTTTTATTGTGTCATTTATTTAGACTGAATTGAACTTGATACTAGTTTGATTATGGGAATGTTTTCCGTTTTTAATGGTCTGTTGTGACTGAAATTACAATGGGACTGAGATAGCTTTGAGCATGTTCCTTTCCTTATTTTGATTATGACGTCAGGAAGCCCTGTTATTCACCATTGTCTCTTGGGCATGGTTGGATGACGGAACCCTTCCTAACCTTCATACATCGATGATTGGTTGCCAATTAGTTTAATTCTGTTGTTTGTTTTGTCTCCTGGGCATGGTTTGGTGATGGAATCCATTCTAATTCTTATGCCTTTCATCTCTTGAAAACTACATTAAAGGAAGTTCAGTTTTAATTTTCATGGTTACACTCTCCAGCTGGATGAAGATGGGACTCTAAGTCCAGTTGAGTTCTTGAATCAAGCATAAAGATCTCCCTGATCTCTACAAGTGGATCCTCTAAATCCCTAGTTTCCTACATCTGATTTCTCTAAGTTTTAGATAAATATTTCACCATTACTCTCTCAATTCCATTTGATTTAGATTTCATCTTAGTCTAGTTCTAGTTCTACTTAATTTCATATTACGTACAGGTTTCAGTCCCTTGGGATTCAACCTTGGTCTTGCCGAATTTATTACTACATCACAACCCTATACTTGGGGTGTGAACAGAGCACTCTATCAAGCCTAGCCCATATAAGCGCGCTCGCAGCCTGGTTGTTGCACCATGTAAATCTATTCCCAGAGTAACCAGCGTCTTGCAATGAAGAGGTCTGTACGGTTTCAGAGAAATCAGCCATACTTGCATTGTCTGGATTTCGGGTCCCCAGTTTCTCATTCAAATTCAAGACCGCATTAAAATCCCCACCAAGTGCCCATGGTCCTTGAATGGAACTAGCCAGAGTAGTTATCTCACTGCAAAGAGATCTCCGCTGAATTTTGTTGTAGCTAGCATAGACAATGGAGATGGATATCGGCTCATTATGGACCTGCAAAGACAAGCTTAACAAAAGCATTTGATCAAACGAACTAATAACAGATACATTTGGGAAAGGGTGATAGAAAACCCAGACTTTACCCACATCCTCGCAATTAGACAGCGAGGAGTGAAAGCTGAGTTTCAAACCAATGGCTACTCCTCTGTCTTCTCTCAACATTGGTTCCAGAATGGCTATAAAATACGGATTAAACTTTCTAGTGAGATCCTTTAAAGATCTCATGGTAGGCGCATTGCCCACCCCTCGAGCATTCCAAATGAGGGCTCTATCCATCAGTAACACATCTTGAATTCACGACCCTTTGCTTCAATCTTTTAAGCCTGTTGTGCCACTTTCCTACATCAAGTTGTCTGTTGAGTTTCTTGACTGTTGGTTTCCTGACTTTCCTCTTTTATGTGGCTGGAATGGCCAGATGGATTGAATTGTTTTGATTTGGAGAGCTTGTGCCTGTTTCATCTTCAGTAGAGGGTTGTATTTGGGGCTCTTCAATCATCTCATCTATCTCCCTGATAGGATCTGATTTCTGCACCAACTTACCACTAGGCGACTTGTGGAAGAATGGAGAAAGATCAACTAAAATTTGGCCCCCCAGTCTCCTCTTCACTAGTCAGCTCTGCTTATTGAACTGAATTAAGTGTTTCACCTGTCCCGTACTGTTCTTTGAGCCATGGAGGATCAGTCCGTCTCTCGGGATCATGATGTTGATTTAGTTGCGAAGCTCCAACAGATCTAGCTCTAATTCGGTTGAGAATCCTGGCACGACTAGCAATGTTGCAAAGAGGTGTAGAAGATGTCAGGGGAGTGGCTGCATTCATCCCCTGCATCCGGTCTTGGCTTTGGTTCTCTCGAGCTGTACTAGTGTCCTCCTCTGATGGGGTGATTGAATCAGACAGCATCAGGGTTGTCTCAACTGTCAAGGGAATAAGATCTTGACGAGAAATAGGGTCAGCTGGGATGGGGTCATTTCTGCAATGAGGCGAAACGTCCAGCATGGGAGGACCTGCAGATACAGCATTCAAACTGCCAGCCACTGGACTGGAATTATAACCTTCCAAATGTTGATTGGAATTGAGAAGCTGTATGGGTTTTGTTTGGAGAGGCAAGGAGCACAGAATTCCTTCATCTGGATCCTCTTGCTGCCCGTATTTGGAGACCATTGGGCTAAATTCCAAGAGAGCCGAGCGCATTACCTAAGTCCGGGGTGTCATCCTGCTGATGTGAACTACTTGGTGGGAGGGTTGATGGGGGTGATATGAGTTGTAAAGGGGGATGGGTGATTAAACGGTTGGGATCGGGGTAGGGATTAATGGCTAATGTTTGATGGGAAATTGTGCAAACAGTTTGGAGAGGGACTACAGGAGGGGAAATGGCAACATTGTTTAAAGTTATTTGGGCCTGTCTGGCATTTTCACAAGCAGGGGACGGACGGGTAACAGAGGGCAGCTGTGAAGCATGGAATGATCTCATGACCCATTCCCTGGTTGATGTCTGTTCCTGATGCTCCTCAATATTCGATCCTTGGGGGGGGGGGGGTGGTCTCTCAATAGCCTCTTCAAGCAACCCGACAATGGGGAAAGCCAAGCGATTCACTCATAAGGTGCGAGGGCGATTGAAGTTAGAATCAAGAGCTAGTCTGACCTTAACCCTAGCAAAAGTTTGAAAGATACCAAGGGATGCAACACTTTCTATTGTTCACTCCCCAAGTATAGGGTTGTGATGTAGTAATAAACTTGGTGAGACCGAGGTCGAATCCCAAGGGACTGATATTTGTACGTGATCTGAAACTAAGTAGAACTAGAACTAAATTAAGATGAAATCTAAATCGACTGTAATTTGAGGAATAATGATGAAATAATTATTAAAAACTTAAAGAATTCAGGAAAAGGAAACTAGGTTGCCAAGGATCCACTTGTAGAGATCAGGGAGATCTATAGTCGACTTATGAACTCAATTGGAATTCGAGTCCCATCTTCATCCAGTTGGAAGATATAACCTGAAAATCAAATCTAAACGTCTTTTGATACAGTTTTAAAGAGATGAGATTGAAGTAAATTAGAATGGATTCCATCACAAAACCATGCCCATGAGACAACGCAAGCAATCGAATTAAACCGATCTACAGTCAATCTCAGAGATGTATGAACGGTAGGAAGGGTGCCGTCATCTAACCATGCCCAGGAGACGATGGTAAACAACAGGGCTTCCTGACTTCACAATTACAAAAAGGAAAAGGAAATACTCACGCTATCGCAGATCTATTGTAATTTCAGTTACAACAAACCATTAACAACTAAAAACATTCCTTAATTATCAACTAAGATCAAATTCATTCAAACATAAAGCAGCCTCGTAGGATTTAGTCCCATCATTCCACAAGCTTCTCCTCTTAGCCCTAGCTAAGAGGTTCATCCCAACATGAATGGGCTGGATCCTTTAAACAAAAACAAAATAAAAAGAAAAGAAAAGGAAATAAACACTACTATCTCTCTCTCTCTCTCTCCTGCACGTTCAAGCCAAGATCCCCCCTCACATTCTCTCTCTCTGTTTTATAGGTGCCAAGGGCAATGCAGAGGAGTGCGTATAGAAGTCGATGCATAGCTAGAGTCGGTGCGCAGGAAAACTTCCACAGCAACAGCCGCGTGCGCAAGAAAACTGCTAGCAGCCTTGTGTTGGACCCATGTTTTGGAGTTGTTGACCTCCATCGATGTGGTTCGACTTCTTGAGTGTGGTCTAGATCCACCTTTTCCATCGTGTGAACGGTTTGGATCATGAATCCGATTAATGATCGTGACCCACTAGTACCCGTAAATCCCGGACGTGAAAAACAGGGCCTGCGTAAGATGGGTTTGCTGTTGAAGTCGGTGGGCCCCTGATCAGCGTCAGATGGAAAATCCATTCCGTCCACTGTATTGATGTCGAAAAACCATTCGGCTATGGATGTTTTTGGATTGAATTTGATGTGTCCCACCAAAGTTCCTATTCTACCGTCTGACCTGCGTTTGATCAAGATTTTCCTGTGTGTGCGAGCATGGGTCTGGAAAAGCTTCATTTGTACGGTCTTTTTGGCCCTCTGGAATGAATGGATAGTTCGGATCAGTAAGATGTGTGATGATGGTGGCCCACCTGACGTCGACTGTAACTCTCTGTTGCTGTTTTTAAGCCGCAGGAAACGGAGATTTCTATTTTGATGAAGGAAGTCAGGTAGCACCTGCTGACTGACTTGGTCCGTTTGGTGCACCACGAGTGCACGGCTTCTGTGCAATCCTCTTACGTAAAGTGGGCCCCTCCTTGATGTATATGCAAAATCCAATCCGTCCATCCATTTTTCACCTCACTTAAGCTGTTGATATCAAAATTGAAGCACCTCCAGATATCAGGTGGGCCCAGAATCATGATTCTGAGGGCGGATCTGTCTGTTGGGCACTTCTGTAAGGATTCGATGGTTGAATTTTGACATGTACGGTTAATTTATGGTCCTTAGGCCATGCATGAAGTTTCGAGCCGAAAGGATAGTGGAAACCCTGTGAACTTGCATTCTGGCTGACTTTCTGGCCACTTGAGCTTTAGTTTCTCGATTTTCTCAGATCTCTGACATATAAATCCGTCGATCTTGGTCTCCTGGATTCTATCCGTTGCCTTGGTGATTCTAGAGCGTCAATTCCATGCATTTAGCATCTTTTTTGGTCCACGCCTATAAATCCACCTTGCAACATAAATATGATTAAAACAGGCCGTTAAACAGTATCATGTTTGTAAAATCTAATAATAATTGGGGTCTAATAAGTAATATCACCATCTATTTCTTGAACCATACCAAACATGTTCACCAGATTTTCTATCGCCTCAGGGTACCATGCGTGGGCCAGGATTCCTAGCAATCCGATCCATACTCCTTGACTGAAAGCAGGGGATATCAGTGACCAGGGTTCAACTTTCAAAAGCCCCATTCTACGGAGTAAGGAGGAGTTTGTTTTAAATGCCGACATTTCCTCCTTAGACTGGAACTTCAGGAGAAAACGGTTTAGGGCTACCCTAGTAAAATACACCATAGATGCGGATTAATCGGACTTACGGAATGTGTCTATGAGATGCAGAATCGAAATTGCCTCACTCTCTACTGTTGCAATGAGGGCCAGAGAGAGCGATTTGCTCAGGTTGTCGACTATAACCTTGTCCGTTTTCACTGTAAAAGGGTCCACTAGCTCTACTCTACTTTGCATCTGAGCAACATTGGGAAGACCAATACCTAGGATATTCTTCAAACTGTCTGCATACGAGATGCCCTTGGAAGGGTTTGGCTACGATTTGGGTGGCTAGATCTGCTCATATCTGGAAGAAACCCCCTGTCTCTTGGCCCTCTGAATGGTAATAATCTAGCCACCAACTCTTCTGCCATTCAAGACATTTGCTACATTGAGTGCATCTTGTTCGTATATAAAGTAGATAAATGCAAAACCCCGAGATCTGTTGCGACTGTGGTCCCAGGGAATGTAGACATCCGAGAGCTTACCCTATTTCTCAAAGATTCGATTTAGGTCAGAAGAAGTATCAAACGTTAGATTAGCTACGAAAATAGAGGTGGGAGGTTTTGAGGGAGACGATTTGTGTGTGAGAAAACCCTCTCACAGATGGGCATGCTTTCGTAAGCGTTCTTTCTCCTCCATCATAAGATACTCAACTTATCAGATCATATTCCACTAACAAATGTGTTGCTTTCAGCAATGTTATTCAAGACAATATCGACAAAGGGTTGCTAAAGTTTCCTGAACAAGAAAAAGAAGCAATGTCGATCGATATTAATTCATTTTTGTCCAATATCGAGATCATTATGGCTACCATTATTCCTCAACGATTTCTTTAACCAAAATAAAAGATTAACCTCGGTACTATATGGGTCAAGCCAAGGAGCTAAAGGATGGCATGGGTAATACGAGGCCTAAGCTTATGGTTGATCAGACAGAAGAGCATTCAGAGGCTATGTTAATTATCAGCACCTGTGTGACAAATCTGCGAGGCTGACTTGATCAAATGAGAGATTTTATCAACCAAAATATTAGACAAGACAATCGGTCATTCAAAACTATGAGGAAGGAAATACCATTTACCAACAGAAGCCTAAACATGCCGGCGATCACTCTTCTCTCATTCAAGTACAAAGGATGATTAAACCTCGGCCTATACAATAAGGAGTGTCGAAAAGGCTCAGTGATCACATGAAATTTTCAGAACTACCAGAAGGGATGAATCGTATTGAGAAACAATATTTATAAAGGCAGTAAAGATAAGACAGTTGACCGATGTTTGAGACGAATCTCAAATGTACCCACCAACCTGATTGAGCCTGACAATACCAATGGCAGAAGAAAACGAACAGATATTGACCAATATAACCAAGCTTCATGTGGGGTTTAACTCGATCAATAACCAGTACGATAAAGGAATAATACATATGAGGGGATTGACCGAATACTTAAGCGATGAAGAGTTCTCGGATGATCTTCTTATTAAAGAATTTCTTGTTAAAACAAGAACTTTAGGACTAACTTCTTCTAAACTAAATGAAGGAATCAAGAATGAAGTTGTAAATAAACTGAATTTAGAGATACCTAGGAAGAAATGTCCAAATTTGGTCATACTATTTGGCTCGTTTCCACCAAATACACTGGATTGTAATATTGCTGACATTAGCATTAAGTTTTCAAGATAAACCATCTGAACCAAGAACGATGAAAGGAGATGTGGAAGAGTTAGGCTCTCCAAGAATCATATAACATGGATCCTTTGATTTTGAGGATGAAGCCAAAAAGGCGTCGATTGTGACGATCGAATATGGGTCCCCTTTTAAAAAAATAATTATTGAAATGTCGACTCTCACGATGACTCAACATTTGAAACCATCATATATTTTCATTCACCTAGAAGGGTGTCCAACAACTTGGGTTCTGGTCAAAAATATTGTTGTTAACATTCTCCGAGCCATCATGGTGGCTAAATTATGAAAGACAAGATGACCTTATCCCTTTCAAGATCATGATGAGTAATTTTCTTGGAGGAGTAACGTAAATGCCTGGCATTTTACCAGTCAAATTAATGGTGGAAACTAAGAAAGTGTTGGCCGCTTTCTTTGTGGTTCACATATCATTAAATCATGATGCTTTACTTGGACGAGATTAGATTCATTCATTATCATGTATTGTATCATCACTACATCAGTTTGTGATATTTTAGAATTAAGATAGAGTAGAATTGATTTTGGCTGATAATAAATTGTTCTTATTGATGTGTAATGCAATCAAGGCTTATTCTTATAGAAATGATATCGGACCAATATGGTTTACAGGACGAGATAAAAATGGTAAACCAACTGAAATTAATGCCAAACTCAATCCTGATAATGTCATACATGATATTATTGTCATGCTTCAATTGAACAAAGAGTTACCAAAGACAATAATTCCCTTTCGAGTGACTACAAGATGTACGATTGAAGAAATCCAATGATAGGTCGATCGTCAGTCAAGGTTGAACTCATGGCTCGAGTATAACAACTAAAGAAGAGTTTATGAGATCATGATAATGGATGTTACATTGATATGGCCGAGATAGCAATACGGGCCGACCAAATAGGTGAAGATGGTATTGAAATAAAGGATTTGAAACCAGCCCTAAAGAAATTAGAGGATTATCATGCTCAAGTCAAGATTCTCTAATAGAGGTTAATTTGAGGATGAAACAACACTCCAGGCTAATTTTTATCAATTGATTATTGGATTCCTAAATACAAGTCAAACTTATTAACTTAAAAAGTTCGGCGATTGCTTTGCTTGGGACTATCATGAATTGCTTGGATTAGACAAAAATCTAGTTAAACACATGTTACCTATGAAATAAGATTATCGGTCACATAAACAACTGCCTAGAAAGATGAAGATTGAAGTGACTCAAAAGATAAAGGAAGAAATCAAGTGACTTTTAAAAGTAGGTTTCATTAAACCTATCAAATATGACAAATAGATTTCGAACATAATGTTTCTTATTAAAAAAAAAAACTATAAGCTTAGAGTGTGTATTGATTTTCAAAATTTAAATTAAGCTATACCAAAGGATGAGTTCCCTATGCATACGTCCAATCAACTGATCAATCAATCTGTTGGAAATTGAAGGGTATCCTTTATGGACAACCATTCTGATATAATCAAATAAACATTATAGTAGGAGATGCCTCAAAAACTGACTTTAGATCTCCTAGTCCTTTCAGTATATTTTGTTGGGTTGTAATGCCATTTGGATTAAAAAATGCATGATCTATTCATTAAAGAGAATATCATTTTTCATGATATGATTGGTTGATTCATGAAAATTAATATCAATGATGTGGTGTTTAAATCAGTCAATTTGATCGAACATCTTAATCATTTACGAAAGTCATTTGAAAGGAGGATTTATAAATTGAAAATGAACCTTCTTAAATATGTTTTCGGGGTATCGACCAGTAATTTTATGGTACAATAGAGAGGAATCGAAATATATCGGCATAAGGTGCAAGATATAATAGAAGCTTGGCTGCTAAGAACCAAAATTGAGTTATAAAAGTGTTTTGGCAAGGTTAATTTTTTGCAGTGATTTATTTTCAACTGTGCTAGAAAAGCTAATGTATTTTCTTCATTCTTGAAACTGAAATAAGAAGATGAATTCATATGCGAGTTAGAATATCAGTTGGCTTTCAATATCATTAAAAATTATTTATATAAGCTACTAGTGTTGATGCCGCCGGTAAAGGGTCGACCACTTAAGTTTTATATCCCAACTTCTGTAAAATCGATTGGAGCTTTGTTAGCACAAGATAACGATGATAAAAAAGAGCACGGTCTATTGTCTTAGTCGAACAATATTGTTAAATACTGAGAGATATTATTCTGCTATAGAAAAGTTATGTTTATGATTGTACTTCGCGATTACAAAATTAAAACATTACTTGTTGGACAAGATAATTAATGTAATTACAATAATTAATTTAATAAAGTATTTATTAAATTGACTAATTCTAAATAGCTAAATTAGCAAATGAATTCATGTATTATCAGAGTTCAATTTAGTATATGTAACACAAAGGACTTTGAAAGAATATGCCATAATAGATTCCTAGTTGATTATCCTTCAGACATGAAAAGCCAATTTCCTTTTGCAGGCCTTAGACTTATATATGGTTTATTGATCATCTTGGAGACTGATATTTAACGGTTCAAAGACTAATAAAGGATTAGGTGCAAGGATTATTTTGATCGATCCAGCTCATATAAAACAAGAATTTGCTTTTCAGCTTGAGTTCAATTGCACTAATAATCAAGCTGAATATGAAGCCTTGATAATCGGTTTAGAAATGTTGACTAATTTAAGAGTAAAAAAGGTTTTGTTATGGGCAATTCCTTATTAGTGATAAACCCATTAATCGATTCGTATAATTGTAGGAGTATGACTATACACTCGTATCATCTTTTCGTGACACAGTTGTTAAGTAGATATGATGAAGTCAAGTTAAAACATATAACTCCAGGGAGTAATATAAATGCAAATGAAATAACATGGTAAATTAGGCCTTCAAATCGCCCAAGGATTTGAAGAGAGAATGAGGACTGTTTAGAGGAAGTCATTACCCTCAGTTTTTCAGAGGAAAATAGCCAACAAGATTTCTCAGGTCGAAGTGAGCGATAACGATTGGAGAGCTTCAATCATAGAATATCTTCGGTCTTTTCAGACGAAAGTTAGCCAAGACATTAGATGAACGGTTGTAAACTATGTGTTGATTGATGGGGAGCTATATCGAAAATGGACCAATGGAGTGTTGTTGTGATGTTTAGACAAAAACGAGTCTATATTGGCTATGGGTGAAGTGCATGAAGGAATGTGTGGAGCACATTAGGTTGGAAAAAGATGAAGCTCAGACTTTGATGCTATATATAGATATTTTTGGCCGAACATGTTTGCCGATTGTAACCAATATGCTAATTAAAGGATGTGAAGCATGTCAGAAACGTGGACTGATACAATATGTGCCTATGATCGAATTGCATCATATTGTCAAACATTTGCAATTTTGAGGATGGGTTATTGATTTGATAGGAAAAATTTATCCTCCATCATCGAAGGGGCATAACTTTATTATTGTGACGGCTGATTTTTTCATCAAATGTGTAGAAGAAAAACCCATATTAGAAACAGATCATTGAGAAATTATTGAGTTCATTGATACTCATATAATTTATTTGTTTAAAATTCTTGAATCAATTACTCTATACCGAGAAGCAACATTTTCTTCCAAGCATGTCTAGATGATGGCTAATCAGTATAAAATCAAGATGCATTCAACACCTTATTATGTTCAGGCCAATCCTAATGTCGATGCTAGCAATAAGGTCATCAAGAATATAAACTTAATATGTCATTCAATATTTTATGCTAGCAATGACATATTAAGTTTTTAGAAGCTCTTTGGGCTTATTACAACTCATTTCGAATAGGCACATAGATGAGTCCATTCAGATCAGTTTACGGGCATAATGTTTTGTTACCATTGGAAGTGATTGTGCCATCATTATGGGTAGCTTATCAAGCTAACTCAACCACGACCGAGTTCACAGAGGCTATGTCGGTTAAACTCGATGGCTTAAAAGAAATTCCGATAAGTACATTATATTCCATCATGACGAATAAGGCCAGATTTAATTGAGTATACAACAATAAGATGAAAAGAAAGCTTTCGGTGAAGGCGATTTGTTTTGAAAAGTGATGTTGCCTTTCGGGAGTAAGGATGTCAAAAAATCCAATAAATGGTAGATTTTTAAAAGCATGTTGTCTTAATATATGAGAGATATGAAAATATCAGGCCAAACGATGGTTAGAGTAATCATAAAGGATATATAAAGACCTAAATCAGTTGAACAACAAAAATAAGCATAAATATAACTATTATATTATAACGCCGAGGATAAGTAAAATGTGTTTGGTTGGTCGATTACATCTTAATTTAAAAAACCAAAGAAAATGTTTAAGCTTGAGTGTGAATTAGGTATAAAAAACCTCCATCTCATCAAATTCTTTGACAACACATTCTCTGATGAATTCATTTATTTGCCTTTGAGCCTTTCAGGACTCTCCACTTTTCAGAACTCAGTGGAGAAAACGTAGGACTTGGTCGATGCGGCGCCGATCATATCAGCATTGTGCTCAGCTTCTCTCTTTTGTTCATTGCTCTCACACAATCAAGTCTGATAAATGATGATATGAAAATTGATGATGTTCAGAAGAGTCTAGGAGTAGTGCAGGTACCGTCCATGGTAGATTCTCTTAGTCTCCTGGAGATCGTTATTAATTTCTCTGCGCCAAACTTGTAGAGTTCTCAACATCATTGGAGTATGCTCTTACATATAAATGCCTCGATGTTTTATTTTAGTGTTCTAATTATATTTACGCTCGATCAGAGATTTCTCTTCTTCTTTCAAAAATCTCATTTATCCTTCAAGGTCGAGATTTAAGCATTTAGATCCATCAAGGTTGCGTTTGACTCCTTTAGGTTCCTGTATACAACACTAATTTGTTTACTGACTGTTACGATTTTAGTCATTCTGATGTAGACCACTGAATGCTTAGATTGAAGTTTATCAACTGCAATTACTTATCTTAATGCCTATGGATCAAGATAAGAAATTTAGGGAGTATATGTAGTTTGGTCAACAGGAACTTATCCTATTGAGTTAGAGTTTGGTATCGAAGAATAAGAAAGTTAAGTCTCACGATCGATCCTGACGTGATGATATCAACAACACCAGAGTGAATAAGAGCTCGTAATTACTCATACAACTACTAAATCTTTGATAAAGGTGTAGGGGATTCGGCCATAAGGATGTCAGATCGAAAAACTCAATTAATGAAGGATAAAATATATTCTATGGGAAGCAACTCCACAAAGAAAGGAGATAAGGAATGAGAAATATCAGCCAAAGGGGCTAAAGAAGAAAGAAGGTTGACCGTTGTAGCTCGATCAGAAGAAACTTCAGTTGGTTGAGATGTTTCCTCTTCTTATACTTCTGCTTTGTCAAAAGGAATCATTATGTGTTCATCGATTAGGGCAATAACTATTTAATCAGGGTAATTGCACGTGGTGTGCCCACGAGCTATGCACGAAAGCTTGGCGAAGCTAAGGAATGATGGTTATGTCCTAAATTGGGGTGGTTAGGACCAATTAAAAATTATATATTTTAAAACACAATTTCTTAACTTAAACCAATATGAAATTAAACTACAGCAACTAACTCTAAGACTTCCAAGCCAATACGTGGTCCAATCACATAGACTATAAAAGATATGGCAAGTAAGCAATTAGTCTATAAGTATGATAGTGTACATATATGTGTAGGATGTGCCACATATCAACTCCTACCATTCATATATATATATATATATATATATATATATAACATTCATCGCATAAGTATAATAAAAAAAAAGTGCTCAAATACAGTCCTAAACACATGCATGTATAGTGGTTCGGTTTCCCTACTCCACTTCCGACATACGCATTATCTTTTAGATTGTACCAGTATTCACTATCTTAAAGATTTTAAATCAGGTTTACTTTTAAACTTTACAATCATACATAAAGACCAGCTCCATCAGAGATTTACATGGTTTTCTATAGGCTAGCCACGAACATCGGTACTGCCCAAGAACGTACACATACACACCTGTGTTAGTGGCCTACACAAGGGCTTAATTTAGGTTCTACACAAGAACCTAATCGAGTTTGGCAATCAAACTCTTGCATAAAGCATGTATGTTGTCATCCCTTGTGGCCGATACGCTGATTGCTACGTATTTCGGACTTTGTGCATTAAGGGCCACAACAAGAAAGTTGTACTAAATAAAGCTTAATAGGACCATTTGAAGATAAATTTAGAACAATAAAATAAATAAATAAATAAATAAAATCAGTGCCTCTAAATCAATTTAAAAAATAAAAGACAGTGATCATCATTAATCGATTATTACAATAAAATGACTTGTTTGTTTAAGTAAGAGAGTAAAAATGGTTAAATTGTTAGATTATCTGAGTATATTGGCCTTAGAGGGTGGAAAAACAGGTTCGATCAATCTGTAATGATGAAGTTAAAATAAACTCTTAGCTTTCCCATTTCAAAGGAAGAGGCAGCCAAGGAATTTCCAAGGTTCATTGAAACAGCAAGTTGAGTCCCATAATATACATACATGGACACGTTCCAATGTCAAACGGAAATGAGAGTTTTGAGCTTTCTATCTAGTTAGAAATAAAACTTAAATCTCCTTTTCCAATACTCAAGCAAAGAACTTATCAGGTCATCCATAACATAGAAAGTGAACTTTTAGGCATCCATTGGTTTTTATAATCCATGGCACTACTCGGGCTCTGCAAATGTATGATTTTTGGTTGAAAGGATTTGACAGTTGCATATCCCACCATATGGAAAATCAAATCTCACTAAGTGTTCTATATTTGTATATCTGTCTCTGTGTATGGAGAGACCTTCCACATGTATGTAGAATAAGCTAAATGTACATTGTTAAGGACACGTTCCAATGTCAAACCGAAATGAGAGTTTTGAGCTTTCTATCTAGTTAGAAATAAAACTTAAATCTCCTTTTTCAATACTCAAGCAAAGAATTTATCAGGTCATCCATAACATAGAAAGTGAACTTTTAGGCATCCATTGGTTTTTATAATCCATGGCACTACTCGGGCTTATGATTTTTGATTGAAAGGATTTGACAGTTGCATATCGCACCATATGGAAAATCAAATCTCACT
The DNA here is from genome assembly GCF_029962835.1 of Magnolia sinica. Classification (NCBI taxonomy): domain Eukaryota; kingdom Viridiplantae; phylum Streptophyta; class Magnoliopsida; order Magnoliales; family Magnoliaceae; genus Magnolia; species Magnolia sinica. The sequence continues at coordinate 61,345,158 of NC_080584.1, forward strand.
AAGTGTTCTATATTTGTATATCTACCTCTGTGTATGGAGAGACCTTCCACATGTATGTAGAATAAGCTAAATGCACATTGTTAAGTTCTCATTGGGTGGTAGAATAATAGGTTTGCTCTATCTACTGGGGCTTTGACATGGGCTTATGAGTCATGTTCCAATAATTCAAATCCAATCAGTCTCACATTATATAGTAGATAGGCAAGAAAAGTTTCTCAATTTAAACTATTTCAACTCTTTGGAATGTAGCTCTTTTGCTAGATTGTCATACCCTTGTATAATCAAAGGTTAAAAGATTCAATGTGAGATATGTTCCAGGCATCCCCCATCTAAGAGAATCCCAATCACGTTACTGGTTTAGGTTATTAAAAAGAACCAAATTCCAATGGCTAAAGAAGATACGCAGATGGGTCAAACAATGCTAATCTCTGATTCTTTGACACTTGGTTTTAGAAATAGGAACACACACACACACGCACACATACATACATACATATATATATATATATATCAATCTAATAGCCCGGTTAACGAAACAAAAAACTTTTGGTTGACTATTCATCTAAACTGGTAAGCATATAATGTACAGTTTATTTTCAATTATTGCCATGCGACTGAAGCCGCTTTTGAGTTTTTTTTTACATACCTGTCTATCATCAATCATGCTATTCCAGAGTATCAGAGCATCGCTCGTTTTCCTGCTATGATCCAGGTGAACAATGGACCTGGACAGTGTGTGTATGACATGAACGGTTCAAAAGTCTCCATCACTTCTGGAGGATAACTGTTCATCTACAGTTAATGATGCCACTGTGTTGTGGCACCGTACCATGTTTCACGCCAACATCAAACTTATGTTTGACATGATCAGTTCTGTGAAAACCGTACACTCTGCTAGGAAGGTTGTCCATCTAAAAAAAAATAAAATAAGGGTGATCTACTCACCAGGTGGGTTCCACTTGTACGTTAAGCTAGACTGTTGGTTGCCTATTACTTCTGATGTCATGGTACACGTGATTTGAGAATAACTCTTAACTTTTTGCCAGTTGATCATCATGATGGTTCCTGCTATTTAAATGATATTGATCTCCTATATAAGTGGTATTTTTCGGTATAAAAAGTACTGTACGCCACAAAAAGTTTGTAATGGTTATTCGTTACAGTTTTTAGTGTTATAGTATATTTAAGATTTGTATATTCTTAAGGTTTGGGAACACGTACTAAAATGAGATGAAAAAACAAAAGGACGGCCTGGATATACAACAAATACATAAAGAGAGACAGATAAACTTAAATATCTTCCATCCCTGTCACGCGACGTCTACCTATCAGAGCAGTCGAGCCATGGATTAGCGTCTTCCATACGGACACGGATTGCATGTTAACAATGTTGGGCGGTGCTTCGTGGGATCCACATGATGTATGTGTTTTATCTCTCCAGTCCATCGAATTTGCCAGCTCATTTTAGGGTATGAACCCAAAAATTAGGAATATCCAAATCTTAGGTCAACCACACCCCAGGGATAAGTGGTGATTAAATGGCTGCAATTAAAAACTTCTTGTGGGCCACAAAGTTCTGGATGAAGTTGGAATTTGTGTTTTATCTTCATTAATCGACCATTAAAAACTTCTTGTGGGCCACAAAGTTCTGGATGAAGTTGGAATTTGTGTTTTATCTTTATTAATCGACCACTTGGATGCAAAATAAGCATGACAGTGCCCGCTAAGAAGTTTCTAATGGTGGGCGTTCAATCACCTCTGTTTTCCTATGGTGTGTTCCACTTGAGATTTGGATCTGCTCTGTTTTTTAGCTCATGCACTGAAATAATAATTCAAATAGATAGACCACTTGAAACCGTCACTTGCAATAAACATTATAGTAGGCCACCGTCACTTGAAACCCAACCCAATCAGCCACACACATCTCTCCCACGCGTCCCTCGATCCTCACCAACCTTAGAACTTTTACACTTATAAATTGAAGAACATTCTCCTGCTGGAATACAGAGGACAAAACTAATACAATTTCCATGGATTGGGCATTGGTTATGTGGTTGTGGGCTGTGGTTTTTGTTCAGTACCCTAGTCATGGGTGTCTTGGGTACTTTGGACAAGGAGAGGACTTCTCTCTTGGAGATCAAAGCTTCCATCAATTATCCGAATGGGTCTTCTCTTCCTACATGGGAGGATGGGACTGACTGTTGTAGTTGGGAAAGAATCAAGTGCAACATTGCGACAGGCCGAGTGACTGAAATTTCTCTCAATCATACAAGGGAATGGGCGTTGGGAGAATGGTATCTGAATGCCGACTTACTTCTATCCTTTGGAGAACTGCGGAGCCTCCATTTGTCCGGGAATCAACTCGCAGGTTGGGTTGGTCATGAAGGTACCTTATCTCCTACAATCTTAACATTCTTCCTTGATGATTTAAAACAGGGCTGCCTTCAGATGTCCTAATAAATTGAATTGCAAATATGTCAAGGTATGTAGTGATTTCTTGTTTCTGAATTGTAATTCTGTCAATTTCAATTTGGACCTGAAAAAACAGGGCTTCAATGACAACGAGGATGACTTGTGTTCAAAAAAATAAAAAAATAAAAAATACCAGAGTTGTTGGAATTGAGGCCTTCTCCTACATAAATAGAGGGGAAACATGTTTAACCACTGCAATTTAATTCACTCTAGCATCACCATCTGTTTCATGCTGAACAAAAGATCTAACGCAGTGTGTTGGAAATAAAGGCCCCTGGTGTTTCCTCTTCGGCATGAAGCATTTGAGGAAATTTATTTATTTTTCTAATGAAAGATTAAGAATGGTTGGGATTTTTCCCATTCTAAGCAGGATCTAAATACAGGACGTCACCCATATGGGATTTTTCCCATTCAAAGAGCACCTTGACCTCAGTTTTAACTCCTTCAATGAAAGCATTTTTCACTATTTGGGTTCACTCTCATCCGTCGGGACTCTTGATCTAAGCTACAATAATATTGAAGGACACTTCCCCTCTGAAGGTAAGTTGATCAATTGTAAAGAAATTAAACCGAGATTGATAACATCAGTTTAAAACAATATTTTGAAATGGATTCAGTGGCCATGCCTCAGTCACACTTCCAAACAAGCAATCTGGAGGCTTTGGATTTGAAATATAAGAGACTGAATTGCTCTCTATCCCTTCTATATAAAAGCATATAGATCTTACTGATAGGAGTCCTTCACATGCATATCAAAATGGCATTTGAAATTTCACATTTTCAGATGCTTGTCGATTCTTGCCATCATTAGTAGCAGATAATAATATTACATCTTCTGCCATATTATAAGCTCAACTGTGGCGAAAAACAAAGGTAGGTTTCAGTGCTTTCTTCCTCTTCTTCTTCTTCTTCTTCTTTTTTTTTTTTTTTTCAAGGGCCTGAGGTAGATCAAAAGAAGCCACCTTTGGCTTTAACCTAAAAGGGATTGAAGAGAGAGAGGGGAAGGAGGTGAGAGGACTCAGATTCTGTAGTGATCCTCCAGTGCCAACCATTCATGCCGTCCATCCATTTTACCAGGTCATCTTAGATCATCGTCACAGAAGTGAGGCAGATCGAAAGCTCAAGTGGAGCACACCACAGGAACAGTGGAGATTGAATTCCTATTGTTGAAAACTTCCTGTGAGCTACAGAAGTTTTGGATGAAGCAGATTTTTATTTTTTTTATTTTTTGCCTTCATCCAGGTTTATGTGACTTTATGATCAGGTCGGATGGAAAATAAACATGGCGGCTGGACACTAGGAAGGTGTCCACGGTATGTGTCACTATCCTCGCTTCTTCATGTGGTGTGGCCCACATAAGCTTTGTATCTATCTCATTTTTTGGTCTCATACCCTAAAATGAGCTTGCAACATGATTGGACTGCATGGATAAGGTACACGCATCATGGTGGAACCCACAGGGGTCACTACAGAATTTGAAATTCAATTTGACAGTGCATCCAAACGCACTGGACAGGCTGACCTTAAAATTGTAATTCTGTCCATTTCAAGTTGGACCTGATAAAAACCAGTAATTGATATAAGGCTTCAATGATGACAGTGAAAAAAAGAAAAATAGAGGGGGTTCTTGGGATTTGAGGCCGTCTACCACGTAAATATAGGAAAACATTGTTTTTACCTTTGTATCTCAATTCACTATAGCATTGCCATCTGTTTCATGCTGAACACAAGATCGAAGGGAATGGATAGTGTTCGAAACAAAAGGCCCTCTTAAGTGTTTCCTCTCGGGCATGTTATGTTTTTGAGTAAATATTTTTATTTTATTTTTAATTATGAAAAATTAATAATGGTTGGGATTACTCTCCTCTTCTAAGCAGGTCCTAAACACAGGACTTCAGACATACGCATGTTTCAAAAGATAGTCGATATCGAGCAATCTAGAGTGCTTTGATATGAGTTGTAACCACTTCAATAGAAGCATTCTACCATATTTAGATGCCATTTCATCCATTAAGAGTTTCTATCTAAACACCAAATCTTTTAGAGTTCCATACACAAGTTTTGAAATATTGTTCAGATTGGGCAACCACGTGCATCTAGATCTGGACCTTGGGCTGCCACGATTGATTTGCTAGCCCTCCGGGTGTCTTTCTTGTTCTTCTCTCTGGAACGGACTGCTTTGCTGAGGATTGCTTTCTTCGTGCTATGTTGCTTTGATTGTTGACCTGGTGGTTGTCAGACGATAACCTGACCATGTGTTGGTGGCAATTTAGCCTCATGTTGGGGTTTATTGAACCGTGTAGTTCCCTCCTTGCGTTATCTTTTCATGAAAAGATTGATAGGCAAGGGATTCATGTAGAAGGAGATTCTAGTAAGGTTTATAACAATATTCGAACTTTTTGGGTCTTGATTGACTATTGAGCTTTTCCTTTATCCTTGGTTTTAGCTAACCGGTCTTTGATGATTATTCCCTTTGAAATGAACTTTTCCTCTAGGGCTAGAGGTGAACCCTTTGCTTGTGCTTAGTTTGGTTATTATGGACGATGTCGGACTATCAGTACCCTTGGTAATGATTGACTGTATCTTAACATGTAGTGCATGTGGTCAACCGATTAGGCGTACCATTTCCACATGCTTTTCCTTAGGTCATTATCATCTCAATTTGGACATGTTGTTGTTGCCCGCCCCGAGAAGGGGATCTCAATTAATTCATGATGTAGGGATGAACCTAATGAGATCGATCACTGTCTTCCTCAAGGGGATAACTACTTCGAATCTATGAAGCTTCTCTGGACTCCTCACATAGACTTGTCGAATCCACGAGGAAAAGCAAGAAAATATAAATAGTATTTATGAAAATTCATAAATTAATTGATATCTGCAATAAATAAGTCTACAACCCTTTAAATAGGGATACCAAGCCTTGGAAGAAGTTTCGGAATTAAACTACAAATAAAACTCCCTAAAATTCGTAACTTACTGTAAATATTAAAATTACTATTTATAGTAAGTTTCCTATGTGGCTTAACCACGTTATTCCCCTAAATTTTCCAAACACTTTTCATGTTGGACAACTCCTAAAGCCCAACGGATGAAAAGTTACAATCAAACCAAAACTTACTAAAAATAGTAAAAACGAAAATAAACAAGAAATTCGACCATTGATCTGATGGAATCTCGCAAATTCGTCATGGGTAACCCAGCCTTGCTATGTTGGTTGGACAAAGTAGCTCGTCCTACCCCAAAATCATATGCTATGTTGAGTAACTCATTCCGATTTGTGAGATATGCATGTTTTAAGGTTCTGACAGTCTTGATGACTTCTACCTTCAATCGGGTCTTCTCTGATCCATCTTAGACATAAAAGTGTCCGCGACCCACTCTACATTAGTCTCCTCTACTTCAAAAGAACTTTTCTTCGAGTTCTCGTGCTACTTCGGTTCTTCATACTTGGTCTGGTGCGCCGTACCGGTACCCGAATCAAAAGTTATGATCAATTTATGATCCACCTCCTTTTGGTCCAACCATGCTAGGAATGTATCTGTGACACATTCTACATTAGTCCCCTCCACTTGGAAAAAAACTCGTCCTCGAGTTACTCAAAGGACTTGACTTATGATTTTGAGATAACTTCTGATGCCGATGCTTATTAGCCCTTTTCTTGTACTTTGTATTAGGCTCTTGGGTTGACATAATACATGTACTCATGCTTTTCTTAATTGACTAGTATCGATAAGTTCCTTCATTTCTGCTTGCAAGATCTGACATTATTTCTCATTCACTTAACAATGAAGGTGGTTGGGCAAGCTAGACCCAAAGACAAGACTTATGTGATGTTGGATGTCTTTCATGGGGGGTAATCCATCAAGTAAATCTTTAGTCCATTTTTTTTTTAAAAAAAATTTGATCAGGAAAGGCCTTAAACTTGGGGGAATGTCTAAGTATTTCGATTCCTCACCCTTTATCACTATGGTGTATACCTCGTTGGCTTTATTGGATTCCTCCGTGAAATCTCAAATGGTCAAGAGGGAGCTCCCCTCTACTTTAGAAGCTTCAAAGTGTTTCTCTGGTGCGATAAGGGTAAGGATTATTTTTCGGCTATCTTTGATAAATATGTAAACATTATCTCGTCCTTGGTGGGTTGCATCACGGTCTGACTGCCATGGTTGACCGAGTAACATATGGCATGCTTCCATGTCGATGACGTCATAAAGTATTTGATCCTTATAAGTTTTACCAATTGAAAATGAGATAGTGTATTGTTTAGTTACCTTGGTCTCGTTCACATTTTTTATCCAGCCAATTGAGTATGGGGAATGATGTTTTGTCGTTGGTAGTTGTAACTGGTCCACCATCACTCTTAAGACAATGTTCTCACTACTGCTGCTGTTTATGATTACATTACAGACTTTATCGTTTACGGTGCACCGCGTACGAAATATATTGTGTCATTGTGGATGTAATTCCTTTTGTGGGGTGAACGATAATCGCCTCACAACTAGTGATTCGTCACAATCCTCGCCTGTCCATTCATCGTCATCTGCTCATTCCTTTGCGTCTTATTCATATTCATTAAAACCAGGGTATTCTTCTGCGCCCTCACCTTCAGTGCCCCCTTCGTTTATGGATAAGTGTTTCTGTTGGCCATAGTGGTAACAATTGTTTGACCCGCTCGGGCCCGCTGTTGTAGGTGCTACACATTGATGCCTAGATGAGCAGCTCCTCATATCACGGTTTGTGGTGGTAGGAGGTTGATGATGTTCTCCTACTAGTTCTTTTCCTCATGCCAACACTAGATCCTACATGGGACTTGTCATGGGGGGTTGAGTTGAACGATGCGGCCGATCATAAACTCTTGCAAGTTGCATTTCTGCCCTACTTGCCAATTGAACCGCTTCATCCACGGTCCTAACTGGGTGCATCTAAACTCGGTCCTGAATCGTCGATTGTAACCCACCTATAAATCGTGCTACCTTATGTGATTCGGTTTCTGACACATCGTTTCGCATTGTCAACCATTGGAATTCTTCGGTATAGTCAGTGATAGTTCGATTCCCTTGTCGCCACTTTTGGTATTGCTGGAATAATACATGCTCGTAATCACTAAGAAGGAATCATGATCAAAGAAGGCGTCTCATCCATAGCCATGATGAGATGGACGCCTTATTCTATCGGGCACATGAGAGTTGTAATTGCTCCTACCATGCAGAAACACCAGATATTAATTTAAACGCTAGTAATTTCACCTTTTTATGCTCTGGCATTTCTATGTAATCAAAATATCTTTTTACTTTGGCTAGCTAATCGAGGAAATTTTCTAGATTGGGTAACTACATGCATCTTGTTATTAAAAACAGATGTCTTAAATCTATCTTCTACGCTGCTCGACCAGTCGAGAGGCCTACTCGACTGGTCGAAGCTCCCTTTGACCGGTCGAAGTCTAGCAATGATGTACTTGGAGTTCTGCGCTGCCTAACTAGTTGAGGGACTAGCTCGACTAGTCGAGGGTCCCTTCGACTGGTCGAAGCCTTCCTTCGTCTAGTCGAGGGTTACCGAGATGCTGTGCGGACTGCGTAATGAGGCAGTTTCAGAGAGTTGCGAAAGTGGAGTTTCCTAAACTATAAATAGAGGTCCCTAGGGCCCTTTTAAGGTATTCTAAAGCTTTCTAAATGTATTATAAGGGTTTCTAAGAGGGTTCTAGGGTTTTCAAAGGGTGTAGCAGGGGTAAGATTCAAGGTTGTTCGAATCGGGTAAGCCCTCTCTTTGTAATTTCAATTTTCATAGTGGAGATTTGTCGCTTTGTGCCGTGGTTTTTCCCGAAAGGGTTTTCCATGTTAAATCTGTGTTCTATTGTGTTTGCTTGGTGCCCTTGGATTGCTATCCTAGATATAGATCTGTGTGATTCTGCAGACCAAATCCCAACAAGTGGTATCAAAGCAATTGTTGGGGCACAGATCCGAATCTGCAGGATTAATGATAATGGGAAGCACTAGGTATGATATTAAGGAGTACTCAAGGAAAAATAACTTTGAATTATGGAAGATCAAGATGATCAGTTCCTTAATCAAGCAAGGCAAAGATGGTGCTCTTGAGGAGCGAAAGTCTACTATTACTGATGATGATTGGAATACTCTTGTTAAGAAAGTCTTATCATCGATCCGTTTATGTCTCACGGATGAGGTTCTCTATAATGTCATGAGGGAGAAAACTGCAGCTAAGGTGAAGTTAAAAGATGATTATGCGACAAAATTCTCTGAAAATCACCTACACTTGAAACGGCAGTGGTATAACTCCAAGATGGTAGAGGGTGGAGATCTAGAGTCTCACATCAACAACTTTAATAAATTGGTTTGCAAATTGATAGATATGGAGAAAGTGATGAAAGATGAAAAACAAGCATATATGTTACTAAATTCTCTTCTGGCGTCGTATAAGTCATTCAAGGACACAATGTGTACCATGAATAAAACCCTGAGTGTCGACACTGTTATCTCAGCCCTTCAAGAGAAGGCCATGAGAAAACTAAACGATGACACGAGGACATCTTCTAATGCACTGTTTACGAGGGGTAGGAATTCTAAACAAGGTATTGGTTCTTTAAGTTCTAGATCCAAATCCAAGGGCAAGGGCAAATGTAAGATAAAGTGTTGGAACTGTGGGATGGAAGGACATGTGAAGAAGGATTGTACAAATCCTAAATCTAAGAGAGAAGATTCTGAGGCTTCATACCGGGAGGCCAACGCTGCCACGTCAGATGTATCGAGTGGAAGTGATGGTGATGTTTTATCTGTGTCTACGATCAGACACTTTTATGATGATTGTAAGGACGAGTGGATTCTAGACACATGGGCATCTTTTCACATGACTCCTCATCTGAGTTGGTTCACCAGCTACATGGAGTGCCTGTAATGACAATGCCTGTAATATTGTGGTTGTTGGTACGGTGCATATCAAGATGTTTGATGGGACAGAGCGTACCCTGACTAAGGTGAGACACGTTCCTGGTATAAAGAAGAATTGGATTTCTTTTGGTGTACTTGAGGCAATGGGCTGCTAGTTCACAAGTGTTGATAGTGCACTTAAAATATCTAAGAGGGCATGGGTAATCATAAAGTGCAATGACTTGATAATGTTTACAGGTTGATCGGAAGCACTTCAAAAGGTGGCGGAGTAGTAGCTGTAGCGGATTCCACCTCTGCACGTGTGTGGCATGTTGGGCATGACCACATAAGCGGACAGGGAATGAAGGTTGAGACATGCGAATAGAGATATAAATAAGGTGGAATAGCCACCTGTGAGAAGAATCACACAGCATAATCGCATGATATCAGCGAGGTACATGGACAACTCCTATATCGCAGGGTATCTATCCTCTATTCAGATGGTTGTAGGCGAGCCTGGTGCTGAGAAGTGAAAGGTGACTATGAGTGACGTGATAGACTCCTTGTACTAGACCGACACATGAGAGCTGGTGGTGCTTCCAATGGGCCAGAAAGTGGTTGAATATCGGTCGATCTTTAGGAGGATACAGCATAGATATAGAGCGAGGTTGGTAGCGAAGAGTTATGATCAGAGAGAAGGGATCAGCTTCTTAGAGATATTCATGCCGACGGTATAGCAGATGTCTATTAATCTGTGATTGGCGTTGGTTGACCAATGTGATCTCAAGCTGGAAGGATGGATGTGGAGTTTGCACTTTTGTAAGGGAAATTGGAAGAGAAAATCTACATGAAGCAACCAGAGTGGTTTAAAGTTTAAAGGGGCTGAGAAAAAAGTTTGCAGGAGATCGTGGTATGAACTGTCGCCTATGCAGTGGTTTGATTCCTTCATGGTGAGTTAGGAATTGTATGCTGATGACATGTAAATTGACAATTATGACATGTCTGAAATCAATATACTAAAGACTAGGTTAAGTGGGACTTTCAAGATGAAGGATCGGGGGTTGCAAAGATGGTTCTCGGCATTGAGATTGAAAGAGGAGGAGGTTTTGGTAATCACAAGTAGAATACCTTGTGTGGGTATTGATCAAGGATGTGATGGATTAGGCAAAGCCGAAGAGGATTCCTTACACGTCTCTCCTCAAGTTTTTCTCAGGACATGTCTTAAAATAGATGGAGAAAAGCAGGATATATCTCATGAACCTTATTCGAATGCGGTTAGCAGTGTATGTCATAGTCTATATGTGACCAGATATTTCACAGGCAGTCGGTGTTGTGAGCAGATATATGCCAAACCCCGACAAGAAATATTGGGAAGCGGTGAAATGACTACTTTGATATATTCGAGGTACAAAAGATTATATCTTAACTTTTGAAAAGACATGAGCAAAGTTGGTAGGGTATGTAGATTCAGACTAACCAGGCAATGTGGATTCTAAAAAGTCTACTTCGGGATACTCGTTTGTACTAGCAAGTGGAGCAATCGGCTGGATGTTGAAGCTTCAGTTCATGGTGGCTGTTTTCACGACTAAAGCATAATATATGGCAGTGACGGAAGCGTTTAAGGAAGGTGTTTGGTTAAGAGGTATGATAAATCAGTTGGGACTTCAGCATGAGGCCGTATTGGTTAATTGTGATAGCAAGGGCGCTATCAATTTGACTAAAAAATATTTTTATCACTCACATACTAAACACAGTGATGCTCGTCACCACTGTATCTGACAGGTGCTTGAGGAAGGAGCTATAACACTGAAGAAGATTCACCACTAACACGAATCTAGCAGACATGCTCACCAAGGTCGTTCCTACAGACTGTACAACTTCTCTGGGCTTGGTGATGGCATAAAAGAAGGACAGAGTGTGCATGAGAAGTGTTGATTGAAGCTACGATGAAATGCAGATATAAGAGAAGGGGTAGCTACACGGTTAAAGATTGAAGACATGGTAGAGATTGTTGTTAAAAATAGATGTCTTAAATCTGTCTTCCGCACTGTTCAACCAGTCGAGAGGCCTGCTTGATTGGTCGAAGCTCCCTTCGACTGGTCGAAGTCCAACAACGATGTACTTAGAGTTTCACGCTGCTCGACCAGTCGAGGGACTAGTTCGACTAGTCGAGGGTCCCTTCGACTAGTAGAATCCCTCCTTCGACTAGTCGAGGGTTATGCAGATGTTGCGTAGAATCTGCACGGACTATGTAAATTTGAGGCGGTTTTAGAGAGGTGTGTAACTGGAGTTTCCTAAACTATAAATAGGGGTCCCTAGTGCCCTTCTAAGGTATTCTAAGGCTTCCTAAAAGTATTCCAAGGGTTTCTAGGGTTTTAGAGTTATCAAAGGGTGTAGCAAGGGTAAGATTCGAGGTTGTTCGAATTGGGTAAGTCCTCTCTCTTTGTAATTTCTATTTTCATAATGAAGATCTGTGTTCTCGCAAGGGTTTTCCACATAAAAACGTTGTGTTCTCTTATGTTTGCTTGGTTCTCTTGGATTGTTATCCGAAATCTAGATTTGTGTGATTCTGCAAACCAAATCCCAACACATCTAGAACAGGACCCTAGGCTACCACGATTGATTTGTCAAATTCCAAACACAAGTTTTGAAATATTGTCCAGATTAGGCAACTACGTGCATCTAGATCAAGACCTGGGCGTCTTTCTTGTTGTTCTCACTGGAACGGATTGCTTTGCTAAGGATTGCTTTCTTCATGCTATGTTGCTTTCATTGTTGACCGGGCAGTTGTAAGACGATAACCTGACCATGTGTTGGTGGCATTTTAGCCTTATGTCGAGGTTTATTGAACCATGTAGTTCCCTCCTTAAGTTATATTTTCATGACAAGTATAAAAGACTGATTCTAGGAAGGTTTAACAATATTCGCACTTTTTAGGGCTTGGTTGACCATTGGTTCTTTTCCTTTATCCTTAGTTTTAGTTAACTGGTCTTTGATGATTTTTCCCTTTGAAATGAACCTTTCCTTTAAGGCAAGGGGTGAGGCCTTTTCTTATGCTCAATTTGGCTATTATGGATGATGTTGGACTATTAGTACCCTTGGTAATAACTGACTGTATCTCAACTTGTAGCGCATGTGGTCAACCGATCAGGTGTACCATTTTCACATGCTTTTCTGTTCACTCCCAAAGTATAGGGTTGTGATGTAGTGATAAACTCGGTGAGACCGAGGTTGAATCCCAAGGGACTGGAACCTGTACGTAATCTGTAATTAAGTAGAACTAGAACTAGATTAAGATGAAATTTAAATCGAATGTAATTGAGGGAATAATGATGAAATATTAATCTAAAACTTAAAGAATTTAGAGGAATGAAACTAGGGATTCAGAGGATCCACTTGTAGAGATCAGGAAGATCTCATGCCTGCTTCAAGAACTCGATTAGATTTAGAGTCCTATCTTCATCCACTTGAAGGGTGTAACCATGAAAATCAAACTAAATTTCATTGATATAGTTTTCAAGAGATGAAAAGTATATGAATTAGAATGGATTCCATCACCAAACCATGCCTAGGAGACAAAGTAAACAACAAAATGAAACTAATTAACAACCAATCATAAGGTATGTGAGGGTCAGGAAGGGTACCGTCATCCAACCATGCCCAAGAGACAATGGTGAACAACAAGACTTCCTGACATCATAATCATCAAAGGAAAAGAACATGCTCAAAGCTATCGTAGACCCATTGTAATTTTAGTCACAACAGACCATTAAAAACTGAAAACATTCCCTTAATTATATTAACATCAACATCAGTTCAGTCTAAACAAAAGGCACAAGCAAAAAAGTCTCCCATCACGCTACAAGCTTCACCTCTTAGCCTTAGCTAAGAGGTTTAGCCACTCATGAACACAATGAGGCTAAACATCTAAAATAAATATAAGCAGAAATTCAGAAAAGAGAAGGAAAAAACTCTTTTGAAGCTTTGCCCGTACTCCACTCTTTCTCTCTCCTTCTCGGCTCTCCTTCTGATCCACGTCCACAAACCGATAGATGCTTCCACCTTCTGGATCCCCTCTCCCTCTCGTTTTCCTTCCTTTTATAGAGGAGGAATAGTCGGTCCAGAGTCCGTCAAACTGACTCTGTTTACGCTAAAGAAAACAGCCGCACCCTGTTTTTGTATCCAACATGGAGAATACACCCGGCGTTTGAAATTCGTTTGGGTGAAAAGAACCTCCCGTCTTCAAAATCCGCTTTCTTGGTGAGGAAAATAACCCTCGCTTGGAACTTTGGACGGTTTGGATCAATTATATGGCCACGATTAAGATCACGGAATGGCCACGGAGGGCCGGACGTGCGAACGCATGTCCCTGCGTGAACAAGGATGTTGTGATGATCAGTGGGCCCCACAATGTTGTTTTTGATAAAATCCACCCTGTAAATTGAGTTCCTGGCGAAAATTCAGTCGGGAAGGGGTGGTTTTGGTCGAGTTTGAAGTGGCCCATTGTATCAAATCAATACACCATTCATCCTACGTTTAAACAGTTAAAAACCAATCTCTGTTGTCCTCTGGAATTCCGTCACCTAGGCATGGGTTGTGGCCTCCCCACAGGACGGAAGGACGGATCTGATCTGGCCATTGGATAACGGGTGGGTCCCACTAGGTAAAAACGGAAGATGCTGGTGCGTCCGCTATTTCCGCACACGAAGGAAGACGAGTTAATGGTTCTTTGACCTGACTCCCTGTCCGGTGCGGCGCGCGTGAAGGTGTGCTATGTACATACACATCCCCATATGAGGTCCATCAGGATGTTCTTGACAAATCTTCTCCATCCATCCTATATGGCACTTCATTTAACACGTTGATACAAAAATTGAAGCATATCCAGATATCAAGCGGGCCCCAATTCACAGATCTATGGGCTGAGCTATCCGTTGGGACACTTCTAGAGAGATCCAATGACTAAAATTTGTCTTGTACGGTTAAAGTATGTTCTTTAGGCCATATATGAAGTCTCTAGGAAAACGGATGGTGGAAACCCTGTGATCTTGTATTCTAGCTGACTTTTAGGCCCGTTTAGTGTGAACGGCTTGGTTTTCCCAGATCTCTGGCATGTAAAATCATCAATCTCGGTGCCCTGGAATCGTCCCTTGGCTTGGTACATCAGAGCGTTAAATTCATACTTTTAGCACCCTGTTTCAGTTCAAGCTCATAAATACACCTTACATCGAAAACATGGTTAAATTGGGCTGTTAAACAGAACCATGTTCGTAAATCCAAGTAGTAACTGGGGTCTGATATGCAATATTTGACCCTCAACACAACTCCCAACCAACATCTTAATAGTCTCGAGCAAAGTATACGAAAAATAAGTTGAGACTTATAGGACGATTTCTATGAGCTCAAGTGATTTTTGAAAAACACTCCAGGTATTAGAATTCAAAGATTCATTAATGTTGGGCATAACTCTCTCATGGATTCAAGCGCATGGTAAATTTCATAGTCAGACTCAAAGTATTAACCCATTAATTAGAAAATTTCCAAACATTAAGTTCCATGGGTGTATAGTGTAATCCCAGCTTATCATCATTAAGAGATTCAATCGTCAATTTCCATGATAACATTGATAATCAAAAGAGCATTCAGGACAATCAAAACTTAAACTAAATTTTGCGTTACATTTTTTTTTTTCATTCTTCCAGCTTTTGATTTTTCCATTGATGGCTTTCACTCTATGTCACCCTTTTACAGGTATTTCCAAGGAGAGGAATTGAATCTTCACCCATAGGGAGCAAACCTATGGTGAAGACTATTCGCCCAACCTTTTCCGAATGTTAACCAAGAAGGGGAAATGAATTCTCACCTATAGGGAGCAAACCTATGATGAAGACCATTCACCCAACCCTTTTCGATGACAACTCTTTTTTATCTGGGTATATATTATTATTATTATTATTATTTTCTTCTTTTCATCCTTATTAAACACGATGGCCAAATTCCCCAGGTTGGTTCCTCCCATGCTTAATGATCACCAAGTTACAATTCAATATCAAACTGAAATCTTAATGTGTAAGCGAGATGTGTTCTATGAAATCATGACTCAATCAATGTTTAAAACTTCTAGTCAGGAATTAACAATTCAAACTTAATTGTGAAATCTAATAGATAACTGAATCCAAGAGTCATAAATTACTAACATCACGTATCTTGTAATTCTAAATCAAAGATGGCCATCAAAATCAAATCGAATTTACAAGAAATTCCAGAAAAATTTTGAAAAATTTTCACAAATTTCTGCTCAAGACCAAGAAAACACTGATTAAGTAACCTAATCTCCCACCCCCAACCTAAAATCTACATTGTCCTCAATGTAAAAAATATGAGTATGCAATGCACATGGGACAACAAAGGTAAAGGAAAAGTGATGGGAAGATAGTATACCTGGATAACGAATTTTGAGAGACTTTTCTATAGAGATCTCAGCTTGAGAGCGGGTTAGTAAGAGAGTGAAACACGAAAGTCAACTATTTAAAAACAACGTGTCACGTAAATTAAGCTAACGACATAAAACCGTCTATCCTATAACAGCATAAAGCAAACTATCCTACCTAGTCCTATGAAAGCGATAAACCTACATATACCTCCATCAAACTAGGAGATCAATCCTGGTAAACAGTATCAGTCAGAGGCATGGACATGTCCTCTGAATCAAATTTCTCGATAAATAGTTTTAATCGATGTCCATTTACTTTAAACTCCTTATCATTGTCGGGATTTCTTATCTCGACGGCCCCATGAGGATAAGCAGTGACAACAATGTGAGGGCTGATCCGATGAGATTGAAGCTTACTCGGAAAGAGATGTATTCGAGAGTTATTCAAAAGGACTTTCTAATCTGGCGTGAATGATTTTCACAAAATATGTTGATCATGAAATGCCTTCATCTTGTCCATGTAAATTCTCGAGTTCTCGTATGCGTCATTCCGGATGTCTTCAAGTTCATTCAACTGAAGTTTGCATAGCGAACCAGCATTGTCCAGATTGAAATTCAGATTTTTGATCGGCCAGTACACTTTTTGTTCCAACTCTACAGGCAAGTGACAAGCCTTCCCATTGACAAGTCTAAAGGGAGATGTTCCAATAGGAGTTTTAAAAGTAATACGGTACACCCATAAGGCATCAGTAAATCGGGTTGACCAATCCTTACGATCAGGGTTAACTATTTTCTCTAGGATATGTTTGATCTCCCTATTAAAAATCTCACCTTGTCCACTTGTCTGTGGATGATATGGGGTGCTCACCTTATGAGAGATACCGTATTTCTTCATTAAGCTCTCGAATAATCTATTACAAAAGTGTGAGCCCCCATCACTAATGATGACTCGAGGTGTTTTGAACTGAGAAAGGATGTTCTCTTTTAAGAATTTAATGACTGTGTGATGGTCATTGTTTCGGCATGGAATCACTTAGACCCATTTAGTGACATAGTCTACAACGAGCAAAATATACAAATTTTTAAAGGATTGGGGGAATGGTCCCATGAAATCAATGCCCCAGCAATTAAATGCTTATATGATAAGGATGGGATTCAAAGGCATAAAATTTCGATGGGACAATGCTCTCAATTTCTAACATCACTCATAAGCCTTGCAAAACTCATGAGTGTCCCTAAACATAGTGGGCCGATAAAAGCCACACTGTAGAATCTTGGTCGTGGTCTTTTTAGCAGAAAAGTGACCACCACAGGCCTGTCAGTGATAGAAGGAGATGACACTCTGATGCTCATTGTCTGGCACACATTTCCTTAGGATTTAATCTGGGTAATATTTAGATAAATATGGATCGTCCTAGAAAAGGTTGTACACCTCGGTAAAGAATTTTTTTCTTATCTTGTGTAGTCCAATGTGTCAGTATGGAACCTGTGGTAAGATAATTAGCAATATCAGCGAACCAAGGTGAATGGGAGACTCTGAACAGTTGTTCATTAGGGAATATGTCATTGATTTGAGTCGCATCAAGGGAATCAGAGGTATTAAGGTGAGAAAGGTGATCGGCCACTATGTTCTCTACTCCTTTTTTATCTTTAATTTCCAAATCAAATTCTTAGAGTAGAAGGATCCATCTTATCGAGCGGGGCTTAGAATCATTCTTAGAAAGAAGATACTTAAGTGTCGCATGATTTGTGTAGATAATGATCTTGGATCTAATTAGGTAGGACGTAAATTTATCCAAGGCAAACACTACGACTAAGAGTTCCTTTTCCGTAGTCGAGTAGTTCACTTGGGTAGGATTTAGAGTCCTACTAGTGCAATGAATGATGAAAGGCCTCTTATCTTTTCTCTGACCTAGAACCGCTCCAAGAGCATAATCAAAAGTGTTGCACATAAGCTCAAAAGGAAGGCTCCAGTCGGATGGCTGCATGATAGGTGCAGTGGTCACCATGCCCTTAAGCTTGGTGAAAGCTTCCTGGCATTGCTCAGTCCACTCGTATGATGCATCCTTTTGAAGAAGATTACATAAAGGATGAGAAAGGAGACTAAAGTCTTTTATGAATCATTTGTAAAACCCTGCATGTCTTAAGAAGGATCGCACGTCTCTAATGTTCCTGGGTGAGGTAGGTTAGAGATAAGATCAATTTTTGCTTTATCTACCTCGATTCCCTTGGACGAGATGATATGCCTAAGGACAATTTCCTTTTGAACCATGAAATGACATTTCTCTCAATTAAGTACCAAATTCTTTTCTTCACATCTTTTTAGTACACATTTAAGACTCTCTAAGCACTCGCTGAAAGATGAACCAAAAACAGAGAAATCATCTACGAAGACCTTTAGATATTTCCCTACCATGTCAAAAAAGACACTTATGATAGATCGCTGAAAGGTGGCAGAGGCATTACATAACCCGAATGGCATCCTTCTGTAAGCAAAGGTATCGTAGGGACATGTAAATGTGGTCTTTTCCTGGTCCTCAGGGGCAATTTTAATCTGATTGTACCCCGAATACTCGTCAAGGAAACAATAATAGGAATGACCAGCTAGCCTTTCCAAGATTTGATCAATGAATGGCAAAGGAAAGTGGTCCTTCCTCGTAACGGTATTCAGCTTCCGATAGTCAATGCACATTTTCCAACCAGTAGTAACTCTGGTTGGTACAAGTTCATTATTGGCATTGGCTACGATAGTGATTTTGGACTTCTTAGGAACCACCTGAGTTGGACTCACCTATTGACTATCAGATATAGGTTTATGATACCTACATCCAATAGTTCCAGAACCTCGGCCTTAATCACTTCTTTCATGTTAGGATTGAGTCTACGTTGTGATTATCATGAGGTCTTTCCATTATCCTCAAGATATATGCGGTAAGTACAAATCGAGGGGTCGATTCTCTCGAAGTCTACTATCGTTCATCCCAGGGCTCCCTTATGCTCAATGAGAGTAGCTATGAGCATACTCTCCTGTTCTTTCTCCTGGTCGGCAGAGATCACCACCGGGTATGTCTCATCTTGACTTAAATAGACATATTTCAAATCAGAGGGCAAAGGTTTTAGGTCAAGCTTCGGTGGCTTGAGGTTAGATGGTAGAGGCACGACATCAGTTTGGGGTAATTCTTCAAATTGTGGCCTCCACTGGTTAACTTCAAGTACCGGCATAGTATCAAGCAAGACACACGTCTCCCTAATCATGTCATCATCTAAGTCATGGGAGTATGTCAGACACGTCTCTAAAGGGTCAGAGGATAAGGTTAGAGGTGTTTTATCTTCCACGAAAGAATCAATCATGTTAATGTCGTGGAAATCGTTATCATCCTCTAAGTTTCTGCCGTTATTGAAAATGATATTTGACTCTAATGTCATATTCCCAAAATACATGTTCATGATTCCATTCCTGCAATTGATAATTGCATTTGAAGTGGCAAGGAATGGACAACCAAGGATAACGGGAATCTAAGTGCTTCCATTATTGACGGGTTCAATATCTACAATGATGAAATCTACAGGGTAGTAGAATCTTTCAACCTGAACTAACACATCCTTAATTATCCCTCTTGGTATACGAACAAAACGATTAGCGAGTTATAATGTGGTTAAGGTGGGTTTCAATTCACCCAACCCTAGCTGTTTATATACCGAGTATGGAATCAGATTGACGCTCACTCCTAAGTCTAGAAGTGCGTGCTCAATGCTATATTTACCGATCATACTTGATATGGTTGGGCTACCAGGATCCTTGTATTTCTGCAGGATGTCTTGCTTTAGGATGACACTCACTTTCTCAGTCAAGAAGATCTTCTTTTGAATACTCTGTCGTCTTTTAGTCGTGCATAGGTCTTTCAAGAATTTGGCATATGAAGGTATTTATTTCACGACATCAAGTAGAGAAATGTTAACTTTTACTTCTTTCAACACCTCTAGAATATCCAGAGAGTTAGAGAGAGGTTTTGGTGCAACCAACCATTGGGGAAATGGAGCAATTGGCTTCTCTAGAAGTTCCAGTTCTAATTTTTATGGGGCATCATAGATCCATCATTGTTATCCTCTTCTAATTCTTGGGCTTTTCAGGCTTAACCGGAAGGGTTTTATCAATAATATTTCCACTTCTAAGAGTGGTGATGGATTTAGCATGCTCCATCTGATTTGAAGAGCTTGGGTTGCCAACTTCATATTACCGCTTTGGATTGGGAAGAGGTTGAGTTGGGAGGCTCCTCTTATTCCCAATCATGTTTTCAACCTTAAGTCCTTGTATTGTTTTGTTAAGGTCTTGCAAGGCTTGTACCATACTCTGAAAAGATATTACTTTTTAAAATGTTTTAAAATCGGATCTTCTTGAGGTTTCTCTTGTTGTTGTTGTGAAGTTTGATTAAAGAAACCTTGAGGGGTAGCAATTTGTCCATTCCTCCAACTAAAATTTGGATGATTTTTCCAACCAGGATTATACGTATTAGAGGTAGGTCTAGTGAAAGGTCTTTGATATTTATTTACGGCATTGGCTTGTTCATTCAACACTCCTCGAAAGGCAAGTATTGCAGGACAATTTTCAGTTGTGTGAATGTTGCAATCACAGATGCCGCAAACAATTTCATTAACCTTATCCTTCTTTCCTTCAATGACCTCGAATTTTCTTATGAGATTAGTCACTTTATAGTTGAGATCATCCTCTTCTTTCAGGAGGTACAATCCACATTTCTCCTTAGATTGAGTCGGCGTAGATGTGGTGTTCGATTTTGGGTAATGGTCCCATGATTGTGCGTTTTCAGCAAGTCTATCAAGGTAATCTCATACCTCATCGACATCTTTATTCATGAATTCTCCATTACACATTGTCTTGACCAATTGGCGCATGGAAGATGTCAGTTCATCATAGAAAAAGTTTGTAATGCACCACGTTTCAAAGCCGTGTTGTAGGCATGAACTGACAAGATCCTTGAACCTGTCCTAACATTAGAAGAATGTTTCATCCTCCTTTTGGGCGAAGTTCATGATTATTTTTCTAAGGGTAATTGTTTTATGATGTGGAAAAAATTTCTTTATGAATTCCCTCTGCATATCATTCCATGTGCCAATCGATCTAGGACACAGTGAATGTAACCACGTCTTAGCATTCTCCTTCAAGGAAAAGGGAAAGAGTTTCAGCCTGACTGTATCCTTAGATACATTAAGAAAGTATAAAGTGGCTATGATCTCATCGAACTATTTTAGATGTAAGTACGAACTTTCTGATTCAAGCCCATGAAATTTACGAAGGAGTTGGATAACCCCTGGCTTGATGTCCGTATGTCTTGTATTTTCAGGAAAAATCATGCATGAGGGCATACTCACCCCCGTCGGTTGTAAATAATCTCATAAAGTACGAGGTGGGGGTGCTTGATGCACCTCATTCTCATCATGAGTGTCCTCCACCCTAGGTGGAGGGAGTTGATATCCATTACTTCAATTAACTCTGTGGATCTCGAGCAGTGTCTAGTCCTGCGATGGATAGTTAGCCCCTTAACTAATCCTCCTTCAGTCAAGAGACATCAAGTGTTATCACGAACCCACTTGGGCATGCAACACTCGCAACCCTCAATTCAGACTCTAAACCTAAAGAAAAGGAAAAAGAACTTTAGAGAGAGAGGAAATGATTACCAAATTGGAGTCTGTAAGTTAAAAACCTGCATAACAAAACAAACCAAATTAGTATTTAGATGAAAAAAAAAATTCTAATTTAAAGAATAAAGAAGGTAAGGAAATTAGGACGAAGTTACCAACTTAGAAGATCTATCAAGAATCCTACAGAATAGGGAAGTAAGTTAATTTCTAAAAACTAATTAGAAAGAAAGTCTAAAATTAGAAATAAAACCTAATCTTAAACTAATCCTACGACTAATTAATTTTCAAAAACGAACCATCAATCCCCGGTAACGGCACCAAAAACTTATTCACTCCCAAAGTATAGGGTTGTAATGTAGTAGTAAACTCGGTGAGACCGAGGTCGAATCCCAAGGGACTGAAACCTGTACGTAATCTGGAATTAAGTAGAAGTAGAACTAGACTAAGATGAAATCTAAATCGAATGTAATTGAGGGAATAATGATGAAATATTTATCTAAAACTTAGAGAATTCAGAGGAAGGAAACCAGGGATTCAAAGGATCCACTTGTAGAGATCAGGAAGATCTCATGCCTGCTTCAAGAACTCGATTAGACTTAGAGTCCTATCTTCATCCACTTGAAGGGTGTAACCATGAAAATCAAACTGAATTTCATTGATATAGTTTTCAAGAGATGAAAAGTATATGAATTAAAATGGATTCCATCACCAAACCATGCCTAGGAGACAAAGTAAACAACAAAATGAAACTAATTAACAACCAATCATAAGGTATGTGAGGGTCAGGAAGGGTACCGTCATCCAACCATGCCCAAGAGACAATGGTGAACAACAAGACTTCCTGACATCATAATCATCAAAGGAAAGGAACATGCTCAAAGCTATCGTAGACCCATTGTAATTTTAGTCACAACAGACCATTAAAAACTGAAAACATTCCCTTAATTATATTAACATCAACATCAGTTCAGTCTAAACAAAAGGCACAAGCAAAAAGTCTCCCATCACGCTATAAGCTTCACCTCTTAGCCCTAGCTAAGAGGTTTAGCCACTCATGAACACAATGAGGCTAAACATCTAAAATAAACATAAGCAGAAATTCAGAAAAGAGAAGGAAAAAACTCTTTTGAAGCTTTGCCCGTACTCCACTCTTTCTCTCTCTTTCTGATCCACGTCCACAAACTGATGGATGCTTCCACCTTCTGGATCCCCTCTCCCTCTCATTTTCCTTTCTTTTATAGAGAAGGGATAGTTGGTCTAGAGTCCGCCGGACCGACTCTGTTTATGCTGAAGAAAACTGTCGCACCCTGTTTTTATATCCGACAGGGAGAATACACCCGGCTTTTGAAATTCGTTTGGGAGAAAAGAACCTCCTGTCTTTGAAATCCACTTTCTTAGTGAGGAAAAGAACCCCCTGCTTGGAACTTTGGATGGTTTGGATCAATGATCCAGCCACGATTAAGATCACGGAATGGCTATGAAGGACCGAACGTGCGAACGCACGTCCCTGCGTGAACAGGGACGCTGTGATAATCAGTGGGCCCCAAAGTGTCGTTTTAGATTAAATCCACCCCGTCCATTAAGTTCCTAAAGAAAAATCAGTCGGGAAGGTGTGGTTTTGGTCGAGTTTTGAGTGCCCCATTGTATCAAATCAACACACCATTCATCCTGCGTTTAAACAGTTAAAAATCGATCTCTGTAGTCCTCTGGAATTCTGTCACCTAGGCGTGGGTTTTCGCCGCCCCAAGGGACGAATGGACGGATTTGATCTGGCCATTGGATAATGGGTGGGTCCCACTAGGCAAAAACGGCGGACGCTGGTGCGTCCGCTGTTTCCGCGCACGAAGGAAGACGAGTCAATGGTTCTTTGATCGGACTCCCTGTCCAGTGTGGCGCGCGTGAAGGTGTGTTATGTACATACACATCCCCATGTGGGGGCCATCGTGATGTTATTGAGAAATCTACTCCATCCATCCTATCTGGCACTTCATTTAACACGTTGAGACAAAAATTAAAGCATATCCAGATATTAGGCGGGCCCCAATTCACAGATCTATGGGCTGATCTGTCCATTGGGCCACTTCCAGAGAGATCCAATGGATAAAATTTGTCATGTACGGATAAATTATGGCCTTCAGGCCATATAAGAAGTCTCGAGGTAAACGGATGGTGGGAACCCTGTGATCTTGCATTCTGGCTGACTTCCAGGCCCGTTTAACATGAATGGCTTGGTTTTCCCAGATCTCTGGCGTGTAAACTTAATGATCTCGGTCCCCTGGAATCGTCCCTTGCCTTGGTGACATCAGAGCATTAAATTCATGCTTTTAACACCCTGTTTCAGTCCAAGCTCGTAAATACACCTTGCAGCAAAAACATGGTTAAATTAGGCCGTTAAACAGTACCATGTTCGTAAATTCAGCCAGTAACTGGGGTCTAATATGCAATATATATTTGACCCTCAACATTTTTCTTAGGCCATTATCATCTCAATTTAAACATGTTGTCATTGGCCGCCCCGAGAAGGGGATCTCAATTAATTCCTGATGCAAGGATGAACGTGATGAGGTCGATCACCGTCTTCCTCAAGGAGATAACTACTTCAAATCCACAAAGCTTCTCTGGACTCCTCATAGAGACTTCTCGCAAGAAATTAGAAATAGTATTCATGAAAATTCGTAAATTAATTGATAACTACAATAAAAGAGTCTACAACCCTTTAAATTGGGATACCAATTCTCGGAAGAAGTTTCGGAATTAAACTACAACTAAAACTCCCTAAAATTTGTAACTTATAATAAATAGTAAATTTACTATTTATAGTAAATTTCCTATGTGTCTTAACCACATTATTCTCCTAATTTTTCCAAACACTTTTCTTGTTGGACAACTCCTAAGGCCCAATGGATGAAAAGTTACAATCAAACCAAAACTTACTAAAAATAGTAAAACAGAAATAAACAGGAAATTTGAACATTGATCTGTCATAATCTCGCAAATTCGGCATGGGCAACCCAGCTTAGCCGGGTTGGTTGGATAAAGTAGCTCGTTCTACCACAAAATCATATATCCTACATCGAGTAACTCATTCCGGTTTCCAAGGATATGCTTGTTTTAAGGTTCTGACAGTCTTGATGACTTCTGCCTCTAATCGGGCCTTCTTTGATCCATCTTGGACATGAAAGTGTCCGCAACCCACACTACATCAGTCTCCTCCACTTCAAAAGAACTCGTCCTTGAGTTCTCGTGCTGCTTTCGTTTTTCATAGTTGCTCTAGTGTGCCGTAATGATACTCGAATCAAAAGTTATGATCAATTTATGGTCCACCTTCTTTTGGTCCAACTATGCTAGGAATGTATCTGTGACACATTCTAAATCAGACCCCTCCACTTAATAAAAACTCGTCATTGAGTTACTCAAGGGACTTGGCTCATGATTTTGAGATAACTTCTGATGCCAATGCTTATTACCCTTTTCTTATACTTAGCATTAAGCTCTTGAGTTAACACAATACATGTACTCATGCTTTCCTTGACTTGACTAGTATCGATTAGTTCCTTCACTTTTTTCTTGCAAGATCTGACCACTACCAAAAAAATGGGTAAAGGCTACGGACTTAATCCGTAGCCTTAGGTCTATGGCTACGGATTAAGTCCATAGCTAGTCCGTAACACGACCGTCGTCGTAGGTGCCATAACGATAGGTCTGGAACCTATGGCTACGGATTTAATCCGTAGCCATAGACCTAAGGCTACGGATTAAATCCGTAGCCTTTTCCCCTGTAGCAAAAAAAAATAAACAGCTATAGATATATTTGTAGCTGAAAGTCCGTAGCAATAGGGCAAATTTTAAAAGGCTATACCTATCTGATTATTGGCTACGGATTTAATCCGTAGCTATATTGTAAATAGCTACAGATATAATCCATAGCAATTATATCTGTAGCAAAAACTTCAAACAGCTACGGATATTATTTGTAGCTGAAAGTCCATAGCAATATGCCAAAATTAAAAAGTCTACACCTGTTTGACTAGTGGCTACGGTCAATATCCGTAGCTATTTTGTACATTGAAAAATTAAATCACCTGTTCATTCAATTACCACCTGTTCATTCAAATACCACCTGTACAATCATTCATTCATTCAATCCTTCATTCATTCAATTACATCATTCATTCATTCAATTACATCATTCATTCATTCAATTACAATCCTTCATTCATTCAAATACCACCTGTACAATCATTCATTCATTCAATTACAATCATTCATTCATTCAATTACAATTACAATCCTTCATTCATTCAATTACAATTACAATCCTTCATTCAATTAATTACAATTATGATCAAATACAGTTACAAATACAATAATGCTGAAAATACAAATCTTTGGCTTCATTAGAGAAATGTGCTCGACTTCACCGAATTTCAGCAGCTTCGTATATTCCATCATCCTACAAACAGTCATGTCATTCATAAATTAGAATGCCCATTAGAGAAAAGAAAGACAGTAAAAGAAGTGCATCACGTATAACCACTTTTTTTTTCTTAATGAATTAAAAAAAAAACTCAAAGAGGAATGAAATTGACACAAAAGAAATGGTCTCACCATATGATTATAGGTTTAGGTTTAGTTTAGGTTTAGGTTATAAGTTTAGGTTAAGGTTAGGCTATAGGTTATAATTAAGTTTAGGTTATAGGTTAAGGTTTAGGTTATAGATTTTGGTTTAGGTTTAGGTTAAGGTTTAGGTTATAGGTTATAGCTTCTGGGAACT
This sequence comes from Magnolia sinica, assembly GCF_029962835.1. Lineage (NCBI taxonomy): Eukaryota > Viridiplantae > Streptophyta > Magnoliopsida > Magnoliales > Magnoliaceae > Magnolia > Magnolia sinica. Next base: position 61,371,376 of record NC_080584.1, read on the forward strand.
TGATTACAGGTTAAGGTTTAGGTTTAGGAAATCGGGTTCGGGTTCGGGATCGGGTTTAGGTTTGGGCTTTCAAGTTTAGGTTTAGGTTAGGGAGTTGAGATTAGGATTAGGTGTAGGTTTGGGTTTAAGAATTTGAGAATACATTTAGGTTTTAAGTTTAGGTTTAAGTTAAAGGTTTTAGGAAAGGTTATAAGTTTAGGTTAGGTTTATGTTTAGGTTTAGGTTTAGGTTATAGGTTATAGCTTTAGGGAATTGAGAATGGGTTATGGTTTAGGGAAAGGTTAGGTTTAGGTAATAGGTTTTGGGATTTGGGAATAGTTTTAGGTTATAAGTATAGGTTTAGGTTAGGTTATAGGTTAAGGTTTAGGGATTTGAGTTTAGGTTTAGGTTTAGGATTACGTCTAGGTTGAGGTTTAGGGAATTGAGTTTAGGCTATAGGTTTAGGAAATTGAGTTTAGGTCTAGGTTAAGGTTTAGGGAATTGAGTTTATGCTATAGGTTTAGGTTTAGGATTAGGTTGAGGTTTAGGGAATTGAGTTTAGGCTATAGGTTTAGGTTTAGGTCTAGGTCTAGGTTAAGGTTTAGGGAATTGAGTTTAGGTTTAGGTTTAGGATTAGGTCTAGGTTGAGGTTTAGGGAATTGAGTTTAGGTTATAGGTTTAGGTTTAGGTTTAGGTTGAGGTTTAGGGAATTGAGTTTAGGCTATAGGTTTAGGTTTAGGTCTAGGTCTAGGTTAAGGTTTAGCGAATTGAGTTTAGGCTATAGGTTTAAGTTTAGGTCTAGGTTGAGGTTAGGTTATAGGTTTAGGTTTAGGTGTCGGTTTGGGTTTTGGTTATAGGTTTAGGTTTAGGTCTAGGTTGAGGTTTAGGGACTTGAGTTTAGGCTATAGGTTTAGGTTTAGGTCTAGGTCAGCGGTTAAGGTTTAGGGATTTGAGTTTAGGCTATAGGTTTAAGTTTAGGTGTAGGTTATAGGTTTAGGTTTAGGTTTAGGTTTAGGTGTCGGTTTGGGTTTTGGTTATAGATTTAGGTTAGGTTATAGGTTAAGGTTTAGGGATTTGAGTTTAGGTTTAGGTTCAGGTTTAGGATTAGGTCTAGGTTGAGGTTTAGGGAATTGAGTTTAGGTTATAGGTTTAGGTTTAGGTTTAGGTTGAGGTTTAGGGAATTGAGTTTAGGCTATAGGTTTAGGTTTAGGTCTAGGTCTAGGTTAAGGTTTAGGGATTTGAGTTTAGGTTTAGGTTTAGGATTAGGTCTAGGTTGAGGATTAGGGAATTGAGTTTACGTTATAGGTTTAGGTTTAGGTTTAGGTTGAGGTTTAGGGAATTGATTTTAGGCTATATATTTAGGTTTAAGTCTAGGTCTAGGTTAAGGTTTAGGGATTTGAGTTTAGGCTATATGTTTAGGTTTAGGTTTAGGTTGAGGTTTAGGGAATTGAGTTTAGGCTATAGGTTTAAGTTTAGGTTTAGGTTGAGGTTTAGGGAATTGAGTTTAGGCTATAGGTTTAGGTTTAGGTGTAGGTCTAGGTTAAGGTTTAGGGATTTGAGTTTAGGCTATAGGTTTAAGTTTAGGTCTAGGTTGAGGTTAGGTTATAGGTTTAGGTTTAGGTTTAGGTTTAGGTGTCGGTTTGGGTTTTGGTTATAGGTTTAGGATTAGGTCTAGGTTGAGGTTTAGGGAATTGAGTTTAGGTTTTAGGTTTAGGTTTAGGTTTAGGTTGAGGTTTAGGGAATTGAGTTTAGGCTATAGGTTTAGGTTTAGGTCAAGGTCTAGGTTAAGGTTTAGGGATTTGAGTTTAGGCTATAGGTTTAGGTTTAGGTCTAGGTCTAGGTTAAGGTTTAGGGATTTGAGTTTAGGCTATAGGTTTAGGTTTAAGTCTAGGTCTAAGTTAAGGTTTAGGGAATTGAGTTTAGGCTATAGGTTTAGGTTTAGGTTTAGGTTGAGGTTTAGGGAATTGAGTTTAGGCTATAGGTTTAGGTTTAAGTCTACGTCTAGGTTAAGGTTTAGGGATTTGAGTTTAGGCTATAGGTTTAAGCTTAGGTCTAGGTTGAGGTTAGGTTATAGGTTTAGGTTTAGGTTTAGGTTTAGGTGTCGATTTGGGTTTTGGTTATAGGTTTAGGATTAGGTCTTGGTTGAAGTTTAGGGAATTGAGTTTAGGTGATAGGTTTAGGTTTAGGTTTAGGTTGAGGTTTAGGGAATTGAGTTTAGGCTATAGGTTTAGGTTTAGGTCTAAGTCTAGGTTAAGGTTTAGGGAATTGAGTTTGGGCTATAGGTTTAGGTTTAGGTTTAGGGAATTGAGTTTAGGCTATAGGTTTAGGTTTAGGTCTAGGTCTAGGTTAAGGTTTAGGGATTTGAGTTTAGGTTTAGGTTTAGGATTAGGTCTAGGTTGAGGTTTAGGGAATTGAGTTTAGGTTATAGGTTTAGGTTTAGGTTTAGGTTGAGGTTTAGGGAATTGAGTTTAGGCTATAGGTTTAGGTTTAGGTCTAGGTCTAGGTTAAGGTTTAGGGAATTGAGTTTGGGCTATAGGTTTAGGTTTAGGTTTAGGGAATTGAGTTTAGGCTATAGGTTTAGGTTTAGGTCTAGGTCTAGGTTAAGGTTTAGGGATTTGAGTTTAGGTTTAGGTTTAGGATTAGGTCTAGGTTGAGGTTTAGGGAATTGAGTTTAGGTTTTAGGTTTAGGGAATTGGTTTAGGTTGAGGTTTAGGGAATTGAGTTTAGGCTATAGGTTTAGGTTTAGGTCTACGTCTAGGTTAAGGTTTAGGGATTTGAGTTTAGGCTATAGGTTTAAGTTTAGGTCTAGGTTGAGGTTAGGTTATAGGTTTAGGTTTAGGTTTAGGTTTAGGTGTCGGTTTGGGTTTTGGTTATAGGTTTAGGTTAGGTTATAGGTTAAGGTTTAGGGATTTGAATTTAGGTTTAGGTTTAGGATTAGGTCTAGGTTGAGGTTTAGGGAATTGAGTTTAGGTTATAGGTTTAGGTTTAGGTCTAGGTCTAGGTTAAGGTTTAGGGATTTGAGTTTAGGCTATAGGTTTAGGTTTAGGTCTAGGTCTAGGTTAAGGTTTAGGGAATTGAGTTTAGGCTATAGGTTTAGGTTTAGGTTTAGGTTGAGGTTTAGGGAATTGAGTTTAGGCTATAAGTTTAGGTTTAAGTCTAGGTCTAGGTTAAGGTTTAGGGATTTGAGTTTAGGCTATAGGTTTAAGCTTAGGTCTAGGTTGAGGTTAGGTTATAGGTTTAGGTTTAGGTTTAGGTTTAGGTGTCGGTTTGGGTTTTGGTTATAGGTTTAGGATTAGGTCTAGGTTGAGGTTTAGGGAATTGAGTTTAGGTTTTAGGTTTAGGTTTAGGTTTAGGTTGAGGTTTAGGGAATTGAGTTTAGGCTATAGGTTTAGGTTTAGGTCTAGGTCTAGGTTAACGTTTAGGGAATTGAGTTTGGGCTATACGTTTAGGTTTAGGTTTAGGTCTAGGTCTAGGTTAAGGTTTAGGGATTTGAGTTTAGGCTATAGGTTTAAGTTTAGGTCTAGGTTGAGGTTAGGTTATAGGTTTAGGTTTAGGTTTAGGTTTAGGTGTCGGTTTGGGTTTTGGTTATAGGTTTAGGTTAGGTTATAGGTTAAGGTTTAGGGATTTGAGTTTTGGTTTAGGTTTAGGATTAGGTCTAGGTTGAGGTTTTGGGAATTGAGTTTAGGCTATAGGTTTAGGTTTAGGTTTAGGTTGAGGTTTAGGGAATTGAGTTTAGGCTATAGGTTTAGGTTTAGGTCTAGGTCTAGGTTAAGGTTTAGGGAATTGAGTTTGGGCTATAGGTTTAGGTTTAGGTTTAGGTCTAGGTCTAGGTTAAGGTTTAGGGATTTGAGTTTAGACTATAGGTTTAAGTTTAGGTCTAGGTTGTGGTTAGGTTTAGGTTTAGGTTTAGGTGTTGGTTTGGGTTTTGGTTATAGGTTAAGGTTTAGGGATTTGAGTTTAGGTTTAGGTTTAGGATTAGGTCTAGGTTGAGGTTAGGTTATAGGTTTAGGTTTAGGTTTAGGTTTAGGTGTCGGTTTGGGTTTTGGTTATAGGTTTAGGTTAGGTTATAGGTTAAGGTTTAGGGATTTGAATTTAGGTTTAGGTTTAGGATTAGGTCTAGGTTGAGGTTTAGGGAATTGAGTTTAGGTTATAGGTTTAGGTTTAGGTCTAGGTCTAGGTTAAGGTTTAGGGATTTGAGTTTAGGCTATAGGTTTAGGTTTAGGTCTAGGTCTAGGTTAAGGTTTAGGGAATTGAGTTTAGGCTATAGGTTTAGGTTTAGGTTTAGGTTGAGGTTTAGGGAATTGAGTTTAGGCTATAAGTTTAGGTTTAAGTCTAGGTCTAGGTTAAGGTTTAGGGATTTGAGTTTAGGCTATAGGTTTAAGCTTAGGTCTAGGTTGAGGTTAGGTTATAGGTATAGGTTTAGGTTTAGGTTTAGGTGTCGGTTTGGGTTTTGGTTATAGGTTTGGGATTAGGTCTAGGTTGAGGTTTAGGAAATTGAGTTTAGGTTATAGGTTTAGGTTGAGGTTTAGGGAATTGAGTTTAGGCTATAGGTTTAGGTTTAGGTCTAGGTCTAGGTTAAGGTTTAGGGAATTGAGTTTGGGCTATAGGTTTAGGTTTAGGTTTAGGGAATTGAGTTTAGGCTATAGGTTTAGGTTTAGGTCTAGGTCTAGGTTAAGGTTTAGGGATTTGAGTTTAGGTTTAGGTTTAGGATTAGGTCTAGGTTGAGGTTTAGGGAATTGAGTTTAGGTTATAGGTTTAGGTTTAGGTTGAGGTTTAGGGAATTGAGTTTAAGCTGTAGGTTTAGGTTTAGGTCTAGGTCTAGGTTAAGGTTTAGGGAATTGAGTTTGGGCTATAGGTTTAGGTTTAGGTTTAGGGAATTGAGTTTAGGCTATAGGTTTAGGTTTAGGTCTAGGTCTAGGTTAAGGTTTAGGGATTTGAGTTTAGGTTTAGGTTTAGGATTAGGTCTAGGTTGAGGTTTAGGAAATTGAGTTTAGGTTTTAGGTTTAGGGAATTGGTTTAGGTTGAGGTTTAGGGAATTGAGTTTAGGCTGTAGGTTTAGGTTTAGGTTTAGGTCTAGGTTAAGGTTTAGGGATTTGAGTTTAGGCTATAGGTTTAAGTTTAGGTCTAGGTTGAGGTTAGGTTATAGGTTTAGGTTTAGGTTTAGGTTTAGGTGTCGGTTTGGGTTTTGGTTATAGGTTTAGGTTAGGTTATAGGTTAAGGTTTAGGGATTTGAGTTTAGGTTTAGGTTTAGGATTAGGTCTAGGTTGAGGTTTAGGGAATTGAGTTTAGGTTATAGGTTTAGGTTTAGGTCTAGGTTTAGGTTAAGGTTTATGGATTTGAGTTTAGGCTATAGGTTTAGGTTTAGGTCTAGGTCTAGGTTAAGGTTTAGGGATTTGAGTTTAGGCTATAGGTTTAGGTTTAAGTCTAGGTCTAAATTAAGGTTTAGGGAATTGAGTTTAGGCTATAGGTTTAGGTTTAGGTTTAGGTTGAGGTTTAGGGAATTGAGTTTAGGCTATAGGTTTAGGTTTAAGTCTAGGTCTAGGTTAAGGTTTAGGGATTGGAGTTTAGGCTATAGGTTTAAACTTAGGTCTAGGTTGAGGTTAGGTTATAGGTTTAGGTTTAGGTTTAGGTTTAGGTGTCGGTTTGGGTTTTGGTTATAGGTTTAGGATTAGGTCTAGGTTGAGGTTTAGGGAATTGAGTTTAGGTTTTAGGTTTAGGTTTAGGTTTAGGTTGAGGTTTAGGGAATTGAGTTTAGGCTATAGGTTTAGGTTTAGGTCTAGGTCTAGGTTAACGTTTAGGGAATTGAGTTTGGGCTATACGTTTAGGTTTAGGTTTAGGTCTAGGTCTAGGTTAAGGTTTAGGGATTTGAGTTTAGGCTATAGGTTTAAGTTTAGGTCTAGGTTGAGGTTAGGTTATAGGTTTAGGTTTAGGTTTAGGTTTAGGTGTCGGTTTGGGTTTTGGTTATAGGTTTAGGTTAGGTTATAGGTTAAGGTTTAGGGATTTGAGTTTAGGTTTAGGTTTAGGATTAGGTCTAGGTTGAGGTTTTGGGAATTGAGTTTAGGCTATAGGTTTAGGTTTAGGTTTAGGTTGAGGTTTAGGGAATTGAGTTTAGGCTATAGGTTTAGGTTTAGGTCTAGGTCTAGGTTAAGGTTTAGGGAATTGAGTTTGGGCTATAGGTTTAGGTTTAGGTTTAGGTCTAGGTCTAGGTTAAGGTTTAGGGATTTGAGTTTAGACTATAGGTTTAAGTTTAGGTCTAGGTTGTGGTTAGGTTTAGGTTTAGGTTTAGGTGTTGGTTTGGGTTTTGGTTATAGGTTAAGGTTTAGGGATTTGAGTTTAGGTTTAGGTTTAGGATTAGGTGTAGGTTGAGGTTTAGGGAATTGAGTTTAGGCTATAGGTTTAGGTTTAGGTTTAGGTTGAGGTTTAGGGAATTGAGTTTAGGCTATAGGTTTAGGTTTAGGTCTAGGTCTAGGTTAAGGTTTAGGGAATTGAGTTTGGGCTATAGGTTTAGGTTTAGGTTTAGGTCTAAGTCTAGGTTAAGGTTTAGGGATTTGAGTTTAGGCTATAGGTTTAAGTTTAGGTTTAGGTTGAGGTTTAGGGAATTGAGTTTAGGCTATAGGTTTAGGTTTAAGTCTAGGTCTAGGTTAAGGTTTAGGGATTTGAGTTTAGGTTATAGGTTTAAGCTTAGGTCTAGGTTGAGGTTAGGTTATAGGTTTAGGTTTAGGTTTAGGTTTAGGTGTCGGTTTGGGTTTTGGTTATAGGTTTAGGATTAGGTCTAGGTTGAGGTTTAGGGAATTGAGTTTAGGTTATAGGTTTAGGTTTAGGTCTAGGTCTAGGTTAACGTTTAGGGAATTGAGTTTAGGCTATAGGTTTAGGTTTAGGTTTAGGTCTAGGTCTAGGTTAAGGTTTAGGGATTTGAGTTTAGGTTTAGGTTTAGGATCAGGTCTAGGTTGAGGTTTAGGGAATTGAGTTTAGGCTATAGGTTTAGGTTTAGGTGTAGGTCTAGGTTAAGGTTTAGGGAATTGAGTTTAGGCTATAGGTTTAGGTTTAGGTTTAGGTTTAGGTTTAGGGATTTGAGTTTAGGCTATAGGTTTAAGTTTAGGTCTAGGTTGAGGTTAGGTTATAGGTTTAGGTTTAGGTTTAGGTTTAGGTGTCGGTTTGGGTTTTGGTTATAGGTTTAGGTTAGGGTTTAGGTTTAGGTTTAGGTTTAGGTGTCGGTTTGGGTTTTGGTTATAGGTTTTGGTTATAGGTTTTTGTTTAGGTTTAGGAAACCGGTTTTGGGTTCGGGGTCGGGTTTATGTTTGGGTTTTCAAGTTTAAAGATAGGTTTAGGTTAGGGAGTTATGATTAGGATTAGGTGTAGGTTTAAGTTTAGGGAATTGAGAATACATTTAGGTTATAGGTTTAGGTTTTAGGTTTTAGGTTAAGGTTATATGTTCAGGTTTAAGTTATAGGTTTAAGTTAAGGTTGAGGTTTAGGTTATAGGTTAAGATTTTAGGTCATGGATTTTGGTTTAGGATATAGGTTATAGGTATAAGTTAAGGTTTAGGTTTAGGTTATAAGACATAGGTTTAGGGAATTGAGAGTAGGTTAAGGTTTAGGTTTAGGATATCGGGTTTGGGTTCGGGGTCGAGTTTATGTTTGGGTTTTCAAGTTTAAAGATAGGTTTAGGTTAGGGAGTTATGATTAGGATTAGGTGTAGGTTTAAGTTTAGGGAATTGAGAATACATTTGGGTTATAGGTTTAGGTTTAGGTTTTAGGTTTTAGGTTAAGGTTATATGTTCAGGTTTAGGTTATAGGTTTAAGTTAAGGTTGAGGTTTAGGTTATAGGTTAAGATTTTAGGTCATGGATTTTGGTTTAGGATATAGGTTATAGGTATAAGTTAAGGTTTAGGTTTAGGTTTAGGTTTAGGTTATAAGATATAGGTTTAGGGAATTGAGAATAGGTTAAGGTTTAGGTTTAGGAAATCGGGTTTGGGTTCGGGGTCGGGTTTATGTTTGGGTTTTCAAGTTTAAAGATAGGTTTATGTTAGGGAATTTCGATTAGGATTAGGTGTAGGTTTAAGTTTAGGGAATTGAGAATACATTTGGGTTATAGGTTTAGGTTTAGGTTTTAGGTTTTAGGTTAAGGTTATATGTTCAGGTTTAGGTTATAGGTTTAAGTTAAGGTTGAGGTTTAGGTTATAGGTTAAGATTTTAAGTCATGGGTTTTGGTTTAGGATATAGGTTATAGGTATAAGTTAAGGTTTAGGTTTAGGTTTAGGTTTAGGTTATAAGACATAGGTTTAGGGAATTGAGAATAGGTTAAGGTTTAGGTTTAGGAAATCGGGTTTGGGTTCGGGGTCGGGTTTATGTTTGGGTTTTCAAGTTTAAAGATAGGTTTAGGCTAGGGAGTTACGATTAGGATTAGGTGTAGGTTTAAGTTTAGGGAATTGAGAATACATTTGGGTTATAGGTTTAGGTTTAGGTTTTAGGTTTTAGGTTAAGGTTATATGTTCAGGTTTAGGTTATAGGTTTAAGTATAGGTTTTGGTTTAGGTTATAGGTTAAGATTTTAGGTCATGGGTTTTGGTTTAGGATATAGGTTATAGGTCTAAGTTAAGGTTTAGGTTTAGGTTTAGGTTATAAGACATAGGTTTAGGGAATTGAGAATAGGTTAAGGTTTAGGTTTAGGAAATCGGGTTTGGGTTCGGGGTCGGGTTTATGTTTGGGTTTTCAAGTTTAAAGATAGGTTTAGGTTAGGGAGTTACGATTAGGATTAGGTGTAGGTTTAAGTTTAGGGAATTGAGAATACATTTAGGTTATAGGTTTTGGTTTAGGTTATAGGTTTTGGGATTTTAGGTCATGGGTTTTGGTTTAGGATATAGGTTATAGGTATAAGTTAAGGTTTAGGTTTAGGTTTAGGTTTAGGTTTAGGTTATAAGACATAGGTTTAGGGAATTGAGAATAAGTTAAGGTTTAGGTTTAGGATATCGGGTTTGGGTTCGGGGTCGGGTTTATGTTTGGGTTTTCAAGTTTAAAGATAGGTTTAGGTTAGGGAGTTACGATTAGGATTAGGTGTAGGTTTAAGTTTATGGAATTGAGAAAGGTTAAGGGTATGGTCCCTGCAAAGCAAATACAGATATAAACAAGGCCATCCGACGCAAATGTCAGGCCCCTTCCAATGTTGTCCATAAAAAATGGACAGCTTCATCATGGTCATAATAGCGGTTCCCTCTTTCCAGGGAACCCCGCTCTTCTGAATAGCTCCGACGCACATCCGGGACTGTTCCATTAATTTCGATCAAATATATAAACACTGCCTATCCAAATGGACAGGCCCCTCCAACGCTGTCCATAGGAAATGAACAGCTTCATCATGGTCATAAGAGCGGTTCCCACCTTCTAGGGACCCCCGCTCATCCGGATAGCTCCGACGCACATTCGGGTTTGCTCCATTAATTTCGAGTAAATTTAATGGAGCAAATACGTAACCAGTTGATCCCAAATACTTACTTTATAAAAAAAAATCTCCCCTGTTTTCTCAAATTTTCTATTTCGATCTTTTTTAGCTCAAATCCATGTCAATGCATGAGAATCATACATAAACATGGATTTTAAGCAAAATACATGAGGGAAATTACAACATAGATATCATGCACATGATATCACATAATGTACTGTTTAATGAACTACACATGTGCATTCTTGACAAGAGACGTACCAGATGCTTGAATCTGAAATATGCAGCTCCAACCCTCCCACATGCAATATCCACCTGAAAGAATGCGCATAACCGTCATGCTTGAGTAATCAATATAGGAATGTACAAGTAAAACTATAAAACTGGAGATACTGCATTTTCAAGATCTCTTCCATAGTTGACGATTCGTTCTAAAGCCCTTCTCCCTCCTCCTTTACCCGGGCTTGGGACCGGCAATGCAAGAAGTTGCATTGGCGGAGTTAAAAAAGAGCTTAGGCTCCATTTGGTTTTCAAAAAAAAAGTTTTTATAAATACTAATGTGATGACCAAATGGAGCCTAAGACTATAAATACGTTCAAATATAGAGTACAGAATTCATTCAATATTAAAAGAAATAAAAAAATAAGTGCCAAATTAGTTCAAAATGCACACAACAAGTTCAAAATTAGTTCAAAATGCACACAACAAGTTTAAATTGAGTTCAAAATGCACACAACACATGTTCAATTATACAGTACCAAATTTGTTCAAATTATTGAATTCTCAAAGCTTCTTTCCCCCATTGCACAAATGATCCTGGACCGGCCTCTCCAAGTGTAGATGCGAACCCATCTTCTTTCCACAAAGGAGCGTGAGGTTGTATAACCTCAGTCAGGACAACAACAAAAGCTCCATCCTCCAACGGCTCGCAATGGACAGTTGCATTTGGATTAACTTCGTGTACTTCACCACGAGCAACTACACCACGTTTTCCAAAACCAAGCAAGTCGCATCTCTTACCGATATATATAATATTCGGCTACATTTACACATAAAATGGCATTGGTATTGTTAGCGTTTATAATATAATTGTAAGCTCATTATAGTAAAAAATTTATACTTGCATATTGACGATGCCTAAGTAGATTTAGCGACTGTTGGTGATGAGAGATTTTGAGTATATTGTCTATCTTTCCGCATATCAACCAATGTTTTCTTCATCTCAACTATATCTTGGGTCATACCATCCAATTTTTTCTTCACCTGAGATAACTCTTGAGTTACGCTCTCTTTTTCTTTTGTCACATTCTCTACCTTTGAACGAGCAGGGGCTGACTTCTTCAGTCCGACCTTGCTTATTGAGCAACCTAGACCCCGCATTCGCCCTCTATTGTTAGACCCAACCAACTGTAAAACATTGTAAATTAAGTTATTAGGATATTCATAATTACCATAAAACTCTACTAATTTTTAAATTTTATTACTACCTCTGTAAGGGCATCATCCATGCCGGTCATCCTAGAAGCAGGATTGCTACTATAGAGCTCATCTAGTTTTTCCTGTGAAAAAATACAAATGAATGCAATATAATTCAAAGTTATACTTAGGCTTTTCACAAGGGTACTATTTAGTGGTACGAGGGATACACTTACAGCAAGTTCAGGATATTGGACAACTTTGTCCTTTCTTGTATGGGCTCTTAAGAAGACTTCACATCTACCTATCTCGACATCAGAGGTAAGATTCTTCTCCATCGCCTTTGGCACATTATATATCATTGAAATACACATCATTAATAGATTTAGATGAATGATAATTCAAATTTAAATTTAATTTTAAACTATAATATCTATTTTTAAATACATACCATCTTATGGCGAGTAACAGCCATGCTGTGCCTCCCAAGACACGCAGGTCCTTTTAGCTTGGCCCGATTGACTTTATTCCTTGCGCTTACCCTCTTGAATTCCTCGGTGGTACGTTGATCCACGAAGGCCTTCCAATCCTCCATAGGGATACCTGGGGGGGCAGGACCATCTCTTACAGCAATAGGATCCTTATTTGTAATATATTTTGCAGTCAATCTTCTCTTGTAATTCCTCCACGCTTCATTGATGCTTTTTATAACGTAATCAAGACTTGCAGCCCAACTTTGACCCTCAAACTCATAAAACTGTGACAATCTTTCTGTAACCATATGAATTTGTTCATGAGGCACTTGGCGAAAGTTCGGGTATATGATCGGGATATGAGAACGGGTGAGGACACCGACATGCGATGCAAAGTCCCTGTGATCGGAACAGTCCTCATTCGGTTGCCCGAATTCATTCGTCTTTAGGACTTTTTTCCTATTAGGTGGCACAAGTAAAGAAACCCCCCTAGTAATGCCTCTTTTTTTAGATGAAGAAGAAGCTGACACAATTACATAAAAAGAATAACAGTTATATATACACATTATTGATTACTGCCAATATATAAGGAAAAGGAAATTTACATATATAATTAAGGAGAAGTATCTTATTACCTTTGGTATTGCTTGAATCTGTACTCCCAAGCACCTTCGCACCCAATACCTCTGCTTGTGAATCCATGTGCCTATTTCTTTCCTAATATGAAAAGATAAGAAAAGATTTTTTTTAAAAAAAGCTAATAGTTAAGAAATAATTTAGATCACAGATAAAGTACAAAAAATTCACTATATTATCCAAACCTTGTTTAAACTTCCTCCAATAAATATCATTCTGTTACATTCTTAGAAAATACAAACAAATCAGTAATTCTCCTTGATCGTTTTCTTTTCTTTGTTTTCTCGACCACAACATTGACATTCAGATTCATTGAATATCAATTCATCAACCATTGCTAATGAGGTGAGATCGGGTCCTGCATCGGCATTACTTACAGCCTTTAATCGTTCCGATAGAACGCACGTCTCTTCTTCGACAAAAATTTTTTGGGGAACCTCCAAGACCACATGCCAGTCAGGATTTTTTGGATCTCTGGAGTAGAAAACTTGCGTGGCATGCTCTTCAAGAATGAAGGGCTCGTCACCGACTTTGTCTGAACTGTAAAGACTAGCCAAATTTACTAATCTCAAATTCACTTCTGCATCAAAAGAAACACCATGATGTGTCACTTTCACCCAATCACACTTAAATAGGACGGGCTTGTACCCTGTTCGGTACTCCAATTGGATAATTCTACGAAGGACTCCGTAGTAAGGTTGATTTTCATCCACTGTATTGATATCCTTAGCACTTGATCGAAAGGTTGTCATACCCTCTGTCCTAACCCCACTGTTTTGGTTCATTTTATTCTCCTCATAGTCCTTAGTGACAAAGAGGAAACCATTAATACAATATTTATTGTATTGCATAGAAAAAGCTAGAGGTCCTCTCACAACATCTTTAAATTCATTATCGTCAGATTCAATGAACTCTGGTTGCCTCTTCAACCAAGATATGAATTCGTCCTCGTTAGGCACCCTGTTGATCCTCTTATAGCATCGCTGCAAGAAATCTTTGTGCTTCCTGCGCGATATTCGATAACATTGTTATATTGAAATCACATAAAGTAAAGAAGATAAATATATATACATACATATATATGAGCTTATTATACATACCATTCCCACTCGTCGTAGCTGGGATGACTCTTTAGTACCCATCTACGAGCTTGTTCGTATTCAATACCCGTTAGGATAACACTTTGACCCGTACCTACTGGACCAACATCGTCATCATTAGAGTCATCATCAACGATATCTTCCAACTTATGTAGTCCTGGAATGACTCTGTTAAACCGTTTTTCCAGCTTTTCCAGTAGGCTTGTTTTCTGTTTTCCTTTATATTGATTGCAGAATATAACTGTCTCCTCTTGGATGTACTGCTCTGCAATACAACCCTCAGGTCGTGTCTTGTTACGGACATAGGCCTTGAATGTCTTCATGAACCTGACAAAGTTAATGATACATTATATATACATGCAAATGTAGATGTTAAGCCGATTTATTCTTATTAAGCTCACAACGTACCTTTCGAATGGATACATCCATCGATAGTATACAGGACCACATATGCGAGCCTCGTAAGCCAAATGGATCGACAAATGCATCATAATGACAAATATCGATGGCGGGCATATAGTCTCAAGCTGACATAACGTCCTAGCCATGCCTCTCTCGAGAGTAAGGAGTGTTTGAAGGTCTACGGTTGTCGAGCACAAGGCATTAAAGAAGGTGCAAAAGCTTGTAATTATAGGACGAATGACCTTTCTATCCCTGAATGCATGCTGGATGAGAACAGGGAGCAGATGTTGCATCAACACATGGTAAGAATGAGACTTCATTCCCTTTAAATCCACGCAATCTTCCTTTACGATGGTCCTCCAATTCGCACTAAAACCGATCGGAACACGCAGCTCATGCAAAGTCTAGATGAAAAGTTTTTTCTCTTCTTTTCTTAGACAAAAAGGACTTTGTTTCTGAATCACCTTGCCATTGTTCTTTTTCAGCCATATACGCTTCTTAATTTCCAATTGTTTCAGGTCCCTGCGTGCATTAGCATCATCCTTGGTTTTGCCAGGCGTGTTCAACATCAAGGCAACAAGGATTTCACATATATTTTTCTCAATATGCATGACATCAAGGTTGTGATGCACGGGAATATCTTTCCAATACTCCAGATCAAATAATATAGACCGTTTGAAGAACCACGGTGATTCAACATCATCCGCTAGCTCTTGTCGGCCTCCATCAATACCCCTTATATTACTCTTCCTAGTCTTCCCCCACTGCATATTCAAGTTCACGGTTTGTCTTTCAACCTCAATCCCATCCAGACGGATCGGTTGACGTCGTATCTCCACCTTCTTGTTGAACGTGCCAGCACTTGTGTCCTTCCTAGCTTGTTCTGACATTGGCAACCATCGTCTGTGGCCCATATAAACATGTTTCTTTCCATATTGGAGTCGCAAAGAATCTGTGTTAGGACCACATACAGGACAACCATACTTACCCTTTGTCCTACAACCAGAAACGTTACCATATGCTGAAAAGTCAAGAATTATCCAAAGCAGAATAGCACACATGTTGAATTTATTTTCATGGTATGCATCGAACGTCGTGACCCCTTCTCGCCATAACTTTTGCAGTTCATCAATCAATGGCTGTAAATAAACATCAATATCCTTTCCTGGTTGTCGCGGTCCCTCAATGAGCAAAGTCAACATAGTAAACTGAGGTTTCATGCAAAGCTTTGGTGGAAGGTTGTACGTCACACACATAACGGGCCATGAACTATGCGACATACTGAAAGTGCCGAACGGGTTAAACCCATCTGTGGGTTAAACCCAATCGAACATTGCGAGGCTCAGCTGAAAAATCTGTATACTTGTCATCAAGATTCTTCCATGCAATAGAATCAGCCGGATGCTCCATCTTTTCATGCTGAAATTTTCTGGTTGAGTGCCAAGACATTTCTTTCGCCAACCATGGCACACTGAACATTCTTTGTAGCCTTGGTGTTAATGAAAAATACCTTAACACCTTCCTAGGTATTGTAGATCCTTTTTTCTTAGAACCCATTTCAGTCTTGTACCTAGAAGTTTTACAATTTGGACAAATGGTTTTCATCTCGTTCTCTCTCCAGTATAAGATGCAGTCATTTAGACAAGCATGGATTTTCACATAATCAAGACCCAACTTTGTAATGATCTTCTTCGCTTGGTAGGTATTAGTTGGGGCCTTGTTACCGAAAGGTAACACCTTCTTTAGTAGTTGAAGGAGCTCTGTAAAGCTTTTTTCACTCCATCCATGATTCACCTTTAATTTGAAAAGCTGTACAATGAAAGTCAGCACGGTGAAATCTTGGGCCCCAGGGTATAGCTCAGTCATTGCGTCTCGTAGATTTGCTTCAAACTCATTAGTTTCATTTTCTCCGAAGACGCCTTCAACTATAGGGGTCACGTTGGGGTCATCCTGTACAACTTCATCTACGTTATTACCACCAAGTTCTTGAACGATCGCGTTGTGAACCTCATTTAAGTTCAAGACACTATGATATTGTTGGGAACTTGATTCACGTACAGTACACTTAGGTGATACATGTTCCCCATGCATGTTCCAAACCCTATAGCTTGGGTCGAATCCATTTTTCATTAGATGTATTTCCATATCATCATAAGAAACCGGAAAACGTGCACATCTGCAAGTGGTGCATGGACAAGGAACAAATTCTCTACCAGGAAGGTTTTCTTGTGCAAACTTTGAAAAACTTCTGATTCCAAAAAGAAAACGTGGGTCAGGGAAACTTAGTGTCATCCACTCCCTATTCATTACAGCCAAATCTCGATTAACCAATGGGTCCATTTTCAACCTGCACCTTACCAAAAATTAAAGTTGAAAATTAACCTAATGCACCATCCTCCTCAAAAGTTGAAAATGAAGAAAGTGCTATCAGATGATTGGACCCATACAGATATTATCTACCAAATACAATGTATTAAGGAGTTTGCCATCATTGTATTTTTACAAAAAATTAATCATGCAATTAATAAGTATAATATTAAACCACTTGCATAGATGAAAAGTCTCGCATGCTTACAAAGACCTAGGATGAAGAAACCACACAAATATCAGCTCTATCCAAAATTTCTTCAACCCACATTAAGTTTTAATGGTGAATTACCACTGTTTCCTGTGCATCCAATCCATTCATATAGTATTGGCTCATCATGATGAAAAAAAGCTACCCAAAAATTGTATTATTCCGAGACTGAAGTGGACCATATGATGTATATTTACAATTTTTAGGTATAATTTTATAAGTGGCCAGACTAGGAGTTAAAACAGCCTGAGTTTTTGAATAAAAGCCAAAAATGTTTACCCCCAAGCTTGATTCCTGATGAATGCAATGCAGTGGATTAACATGTTTTATGACACATGTGGTGGATGAGTCACCAACATTTTAAAAAATGGTGTAAATGCACATGCTAGTCCAACACTTCAATCATATTTCTCAATATATATATGAATGCTTATGCCAGTAACATAAAAGACATTGTAAATAAAAAAATTTAAAAAAAATAAAAAACATAGAAATTCAAATTGATGTCACAATCTGACAAACCCAAAAAAATAATAATTATGGAGCTACTGAGATGCATCTGACATCACCATCATTACCTTTAAATCCCATCCAATCCACCCTAATCCCTTTAAAATTGCTTGGGACGTGTTTGGTTCAAGGGATTAAAAGGGATTGGAAAGTTTAATCCCGGGATTGGCCAGGCGTCCCAAACAGACCAGAAATAGCAATCCCGGGATATAGCAATCCCATAGATCTTGCACCAATCTATTGACGCAACTATCATTACCTTGAAATTTGTAAAATCTACTCTAATACCATCCAAATCCATCCAATCTGCCCGGCCAAACAGGCCCTAATGGTGGGCATTCAATCACCACAGTTTCCTATGGTGTGGTCCACCTGAGATTTGGCCCTAAAATGAAGTTGAAAAAATGAAATAACTCATGTTTGAAGTCATCATCCCAATTTTTTTAAAAATAGGGGCATGATAACTTTCTTTAACTTAGTTTCAAATGGGGCCACCATATTCTCTTCGTCAAATCCACTCCGTCCATCGGGATTATCCTGCAATGTTAGGTACCGGGACAAAAACCAACCCGATCTAAAATTTAGGTGGGCCACACCACAAGAAACTATAGGGGCAAGATGAACATGATCAGTTTATGTCTAGTACGTTCCATCTAAACTGTTCATCAGATACCCTTCGCCCCTCCAATAAATATTTCCATATTACAAAGGAAATATTAATTGTTAATTCCATACATCCTACTGCTGGATACATAGGCACCACATGGTACCAAAATAATTTCTCAAGAGAATTTTATTTTGCCAAATATATGATTTGGAAACAAACCTCAATTTTCTTAAGAAAATGTTTTTTTTATTTTTTTTTTATTTTTTTATTTTTTTATTTTTATTTTTTACACGCGCGCACACCCCCACACAAACCTCAAGTTTCTTAAGAAAATGTTGGTGATGATAAACAAACATGATAAACACTATTTCCTTTCCCACATTTTCTTGAAAACAAGGTTTCTTTGGAAATACAATTTCTTTTCTCACGCTTTTCACAAATCCAAATTAACGGGCCCTTAGTTCATTGTGGATTACTCTTTCTTTCTCGGCATCATGGTACCACTTTTACTGTTGTTTTAGTTTATGTGGACAACGTCCTTGTCATTGGCGGCAACGACAAAGTCATCTCTGTTTTAAAGACCTTACAACATCAATTTCATATTAAAGACCTCAGACCGTTTAATACTACTTGAAAATTGAAGTTTCTCACTCCCATCAACCATTTACCTAAGCCAACGAAAATACACTCTTGATATCTCATCCTATGTTGGTTTACTTGGTGTCCGTCCTACAAACTTGCCTATGGATCAAACTTCAAACTCATGGATGTAGAAGGGGATCTTCTCACCGTTTCGATTCCATATTGTCGATTGGTTAGATGTCTTATCTATCTTACTATTACTCGGCTGGATATTGTATATTTTGTAAAATCCTAGTCAATTCACCTGAGATGTATTGTGGTGCCGCACTTTGTGTTCTCTGATTTATGAAAGGATCTCCGAGCCAAGGTTTACTTATGTCATTTTCCAGTTCTCTTATGTCGAGAGGCTATTGTGATTTTGATTGGGCTAGTTGTCCTATTACCAGCTGCTCTCTAACTGGTTATTACACTTTTCTTGGCAATTCTCCTTTCTGGTGGACAATAAAGGAGTAAACCATTGTTTCTTGATCCTCGGCTGAAGTAAAATATGCCTCCATGGCTACTACCAGTTGTGAACTAACTTGGGATATCTATTTCCTTCACAATCTTCAAGTTTGCAATTTTCAGCCAACTTCTATTTTTTGTGACAATCAAGTCGGTCTTCACATTACTAACAATCAAGTCTTTCATGAATGTACAAACCACATTGAGCTTGATTGTCACATGTTTGTAAAAAGATCAAATCCAGTTTTATTCATCAACTGTCTTATGTTCCATCAAGATTCCAAATCCCCGATTTATTTACCAAAATGATGGTGATGGAATATTTCCAACAGTTGAGCTCCAAGTTGAGTGTTCTTAATACTCACTCTCCAACTTGAGGGGGGTTTCACATTGTAAATATATAAAATTTATAAATTGATCTTAATTACATTATAGGATTTGTAACTAGCCTTGTACAACTAATCTTAAATTAAGAGATTGATGAATGTACGTTTTGTTTCTTTTATAAGAGGACATTTCCTCTTTCGATGCAAGAAATAAGGAAAATTTCCCAACTTAACAGTGGTGCGTCAAGGTGCCCCCTGTATGGATGGTCCCAAATATGGAACCGTTCAATTCATTCAAAGAAACCACACAAATATCAGCTCTATCCAAAATTTCTTCAACCCACATTAAGTTTTAATGGTGAATTACCACTGTTTCCTGTGCATCCAATCCATTCATATAGTATTGGCTCATCATGATGAAAAAAACTACCCAAAAATTGTATTATTCCGAGACTGAAGTGGACCATATGATGTATATTTACAATTTTTAGGTATAATTTTATAAGTGGCCAGACTAGGAGTTAAAACAACCTGATTTTTTGAATAAAAGCCAAAGATGTCATATCGAAAAAATTAGAAGGATATAAATATCAGGTGGTCCACACCCCATGAAAACAATACTGATTGGATATCCACCATTAAAATCCTCCTAGGGCCCACTGTACTGTTTATTTGACATCCAATCTGTTGATTTGGTCAGACAGACCTAGATGAAGGGAAAACACAAAAATCAGCTTGATCCAAAACTTTTATGGCCACCAAAAAATTTTTAATGGTCGACGCTCATTCAACACTGTCTCCTGTAATGTGGTCCACTTGAGATTTGGATATATCTCATTTTTTGTCTCAAATATTACAATTATCTGTAAAAATAGATGGACGGCATGGATGAAACACATACATCATGGTGGGGCCACTAGCAGACACTAAAGCGGTGTCGGAGAGTAGCCAGTCCGTTCCCCCGTTTGGCTGGGTGGATTGAAAGGGATTGAAAGGTATTATGGTGGATGGCCTGGATTTCTAGGTATTGATGGTGTTGACAGTGGATTGTCTTCAGATACATGGGATTGCTATATCCTTGGATTGATATATCCAGTCTGTTTGGCACACCCGGCCAATACTGGGATTAAACCTTACCATCCCTTCCAAGCCCTCGAGCCAAACGCGTCTCAGGCATTGGCTGTTGATCACCGACTCTGTTTGGCACGCCCGACCAATCCCAAGATTTAACTTCCAATCCCTTCTAATAA
This sequence comes from Magnolia sinica, assembly GCF_029962835.1. NCBI lineage: Eukaryota > Viridiplantae > Streptophyta > Magnoliopsida > Magnoliales > Magnoliaceae > Magnolia > Magnolia sinica. The sequence continues at coordinate 61,391,176 of NC_080584.1, forward strand.
CATCCAATCCCTTCCAATCAGACCGGCCAAACGACCCTTAGATTTCAGAAACAGAAGGGGCAAATCCTTCCAATCCCTTCCAATAACATCCAATCCCTTCCAATCCGACCGGCCAAACGGCCCTTACATTTCAGAAACAGAGAGAGGGGAATGCGGATTGAACCTCTGAAAGATTTGAGAAAGAGATAAAGAGGGAAAAAGAAATATACTCACCGTACGATGCTTCTTCTTCTTCTACTTCATGCAGCGAAATGGGTTTCGGGAGATGTGGAATGCGGCCTTGAGACAGTGAGAGAGGGTGAGGGAGATCGGGAGATGAAGAGAGGGTAAGGGAACGAGAGAGACTGAGTGCGAGAGAGAGAGAGAGAGAGAGAGAGAGAGAGAGAGATGGAGACGGAGATGGAGAACGGATTTCGGTTTTGAAGGGCGGGAGAAAATGGAGATGGGTTTCAGTTTTGGAGGGAGACGGGGTTTTGGACCGGCGCGTGACGGACGGCCCTGAGTTGTTTTAAAATTTTAGTTACGTGGGGCCCACTGTGATGTATTTCATATATCCACTTCATCCAATAAATTTAAATTATTATTTTAAGGATGATAAAAAATTCATTTAGATCAAATCTTTAAGGTAACCACACAACAAATTAACAGTACACATTTAATTTATATTATTTCTTATGGTGTGGTCCACCTAGATATTCAATCCACATAATTTTTGGGCTCATGTAACAACATTATATATCCGAATTTTTGGATGGCTTAGATCAAATACATATATTCCAGTGGACCTCATGGATCCCCCTAAGCACCATATAGGTTATAGGTTGAAAGGTACGTTTTAGCTACAGAGAACCTAGGCTATAGGTACGGATTAAATCCGTAGCTATTTTGCTACGGATTTAATCCGTAGCTAAAAGCTTTCAACTTCCATAGCCTTTACTCGATTTTTTGGTAGTGGACATTCTTTCTCACTCACCTAACAATGAGGGTGATTAGGCAAGCTAGACTCAAAGACAAGGCCTATATGATGTTGGATGTCTCTCATGGGGGGCAATCCATCAAGTAAATCTTTAGGCCAAAATTCTTTAAATTCGTTCAGGAAAGGCCTTAAACTTAGGAGAATGTTTAAGGGTTTCGATTCCGTGCCCTTTACCATTACCGCGTATACCTTGCAAGCTTCCTTGAATTCTTTCATGAAATCTCGAATCGTCAAGAGGGAGGTCCCCTCTACTTTAGAAGCTTCAGGTGTTTCTCTGGTGCAATAGAGGTAAGGATTATTTTTTGGCTATCCTTGACAAATATGTAAACATTTTCTCGTCCTCAGTAGGTCGCATCACGGTCCGACTGCCATGGTCGATTGAGTAATATATGGCATGCTTCCATGTCGACAATGTCACAAAGTATTTGATCCTTATAAGTTTTACCAATTGAAAATGAGACTGCATTGTTTAGTTACCTTAGTCTCGTTCACCTTTTCTATCCAGCGAATTCAGTACGGGGAAGCATGTGTTGTCATTGGTAGCTGTAACTCATCCACCATTACTCTTAAGACAATGTTCTCGCTACTACCACTGTCTATGATTACATCACATACTTTGTCATTGACATTACATCGTGTACAAAATATATTGTACTACCGTGGATGTAATTCCTTCTGTGGGGTGTACTGTAATCGCCTCACAACTAGAGATTTGTCACGATCCTCGACAATCCATTCATCATCCTTCCTCAGTGGCCTATTCATGTTCATTAAAACCAGGGTCTTCTTCTGTGCCCTCACGTTCAGTGCCCCCTTCGTTTATGGTCGAGTGGGTTGTGGGGAGTTGAGGACAGGTGTTTGATAAGCGTTTCAGTTGGCCACAATGGTAACAATTATTCAACCTTAGCCAAACATAAGGATTTGGAATCCTGCTTAGGCCCGTTATTGTGGGTACTACACGTTGATGCTTAAATGAGTCACTCCCCATATCACGGTTTGTGGTGGTAGGAGGATGATGATATTCTCCTACTGGTTCTTTCTCTCATGCTAACATTAGATCCTGCATGGGACTCGTCATGGGGGGTCACATTGAAGGAAACGACCGATCAAGAACTCTTGCAAGTTGTGTTTCTGCCCTACTTACTAATTGAACCGCTTCATCCATAGTCCTGACTGGGTGTATCTAAACTCGATCCTAAATCATCGATCGTAACCCACTTATAAATCGTGCTACCTTTCATGATTCAGTTTCTGATAGGTCATTTCATATTGCCAACCATTGGAATTCTTCGGTGTAGTCGGTGACAGTTCGATTCCCCTGTCGGCGGTTTTGGTATTTCTAGAATAATACTTGCTCGTAATTACTAAGAAGGAATCATGATCGAAGAATGAGTCTCTCCGTGGCCATGATGAGATGGGCGCCTTATTCTGTCGGGCATGTGAGAGTTGTAATTGCTCCCACCATGCAAAAGCACCAAATTTTAATTTAAACGCTACTAATTTCACCTTTTTATGCCCTAGCATGTCTTTGTAATCAAAATATCTTTCTACTTCGGCTAGTCAATTGAGGAAATTTTCATACATATTGAACCATTAAAAATAGGAAGTTCAGACTTACCTCGATAGTCTCTTTCAGCACGATCTAGATGATTTCCCTCATAGATTGGTTGTCGGGTAAAGCCTTCATCAATGTCCTCGTCGCTAGAACTTGAATCATCTAGTGTAGCCCTACGATTTACCACTGGAAGTGCTCTACAGAAACCAGGGTTGTACCATACAACAACCACAGGCGGTGGAGCAACCACAGGTGATGGAGCATCGCCTAGACCTCAGGGCAAAAGTAACGCATCCGTAAGACGGCTGAGGGTTACATGTAGCCCTTGTATGGTCAATTGACTCTCTCAATGGAAAGTTTCCATTCTTTTCGAAAGATAACGAATCCACGGATCATCGTCCATAGGAGTTTGGTCCATACCTTCGTTGTTTGCCATCGGCCTGAGAGGAAACTTGGCTCTGATACCAATTAATACGGGAATGAACTTGATGAGGTCGACCACCGTCTTCTTCAGGGGGATAACTACTTCAAATCCACAAAGCTTCTCTGGACTTGTCACAGAGACTTCTCGAATCCACGAGGAAAAAGGAAGAAAATAGAAATAGTATTATGAAAATTCATAAATTAATTTATATCTAGAATAAATGAGTCTACAACCCTTTAAATAGGGATACCAAGCCTTGGAAGAAGTTTTGGAATTAAACTACAACTAAAACTCCCTAAAATTTGTAACTTACTATAAATAGTAAAATTATTATTTATAGTAAGTTTCCTATGTGGCTTAACAACGTTATTCTCCTAATTTTTCTAAACACTTTTCATGTTGGACACAACTCCTAAAGTCCAACGGATGAAAAGTTACAATCAAACCAAAACTTACTAAAAATAGTAAAAATGGAAATAAACAGGAAATTCGTCAGCCGATCTAATGGAATCTCGCAAATTCGGCGTGGGAAACTAGGCATTGCCAAGTTGGTTGGATAAATTAGCTCTTCCTACCTCAAAATCATAAATGCTATGTCGAGTAACTCATTCTGGAGTGTGAGATATGCCTGTTTTAAGGTTCTGACGGTCTTAATGACTTCTGCCTCTAATCAGGCCTTCTCTGATCCATCTTTGACATGAAAGTGTCCGCGACCCACTCTACATCAATTCCCATTAGCTGCTTTTTTGAGAAATTTAAGAGGCCTTTGTTCATGTTCTCATGCACTATATTCCTAAACATGTTACAATTCTTAGTAGAATGAGTCTTAGTTCCATTATACTTGTCATATATCGCTTACTTGAATTCCTTGGCCAATGGAATCTTTTGGTGGTTTGGAAGCGTGATGAACTTGGATTCCAATAGAATGTCTAACATATCCTAGGCAATAGAGATATCAAAAGTATATTACCTTGGAGTTTTAGAGGAACCTTTCCTTAAGTTTATATAGGATGAGGCCTTTTACTCGACCTTTTTCAGGGCATAACACTCACAGAATTGTGTGCCAACTATCTTGGCTATGGCCTCCTCGTAACAGTTGTCGTGATCTTCATCCGACCATGTGAGGAGTATTTTCTCTACCACCAACTAATAGTTCGAGTCATGATAAGATGTGTCCTTGGATGTGCTCATTCATTGTTTTTCCTTTTGGAAGATGTGCCTGTATCAGATTTCCCTAGTTAACAACTCAAACATATGTTCAATGTACATGCCTTTATATTGCTTTTGAAGCTCAAAACCCATGCCTTATGAGGTGAGCCCAAAAACTCAGCCTTAAGGAGAATCACTGGACAACTATTTTTGGCACCATTGAATCGAGCGATGAAATGATTGATCATCTTGTCAGACAGTTTTCACGGACTAAACAAGTCGATTATGGATACCTCAAGCTCAGTTCAGCGGAACTGTATGTGAATCCTCTCTTCCATATCATTCCGGGATTGGATTAAGATAACATAGAGTTTTATGTACCATGTGAAAGTAGTTGTTGTTAAAGAATTCCTGAACAACATGAGTTTAAAAAATCATTAAGAGACGACTTACCACATTACATGGTGAAGCAACCAGTGTGCTTAATCGTAGAAGTTGCACCTTCTCCAAAGAAAAGTGTGAACTTAGGAAACTTGAAATCTCTGGAAAACTTATAATATTGATCAACCCACTCAAAGTATGGTTTCTTATAAATCGACGGAGCAATTCGTCGGTCGTTAGATTGGACCCCATGTTCCTGAGTGAGTCCTATAACATCATCCCTGCTAACTAACTATTGCAGGCTTGATTGTTCTACTTAACTGAGGTGTCACTTAGATTGCATAGGGTATGTCCATTACACCACGTGATTGACAACCACTGGGGGAGGGGTAGCAAGAGGTTTCCCCCCCAAGCACCTTTACCTAGTAATAGTTGTTCTGGACAAGAGAACCAGTCGGAGATTGTCCCCATGTGTCTTTGTCCTGTGATACCCGTGACAGACGATTGGGTCAGTCGAAGGTTATCTCCTTTGGTATTTGGCCCCCTGAAAACCACTTTTAACAACTAGACCAATTAAAGGTTACTCCCCCCATATTGTCAACATGTGTTGGGAATTGCCCCTAATGAACATAATGATTCTATCAGTCGAGGTATTCTAACTTATCGTAAGATTGAACATCTTGGTCGCTCCCTATTGCCACCACTTATGCAAATATAGGTTGGCTTTGAGGTTCAGTTTGACTCACTCTTGTACGTAGCTCAGTCGGTCATTTTGCCTCTCATTCAATTGGATGATTGGCGGGCTTATTGGGTAATATTACTAATTGGAAGTCTCTGGAGGAAACCTTCAACCAATATCTTGAAGATCTTTAGTTGTACATTGATTCATTTGGAAATCTGCTGCATATGTCCTTCCATTATGAGAAAATGTTGAAAAAGTCATCAAAAACAGTTGAGAAGATGATCTTGTATCAACCTCACTATGGGCTCGAATTGCAAGCCCAAGTGTTATTGCTCTTCTACAATGCCATTAATAGAACTACATTATTTTAAATTTAGGAGGCATCATATTTATTAATAAATACTAAAGGTAGCTTATCGAGTCCCACAGCGTTTGCCAAAAATTTTGTTTGTGTAATTCAATCAAACACGAGGCTACACATATGAGCAAGGGCCTTTACTTAGTTAACGTCTGCGATTAGAAAGTGTGAGCGTGCTAGAGTCATACTCGACTTAATGCTTGATTGAACGTTAGTGCCCCCAATGCTTTGATGCACCGATTAAGATCAAATTTGAGGATCCAGACACTTTCACAACCACCTGTTGTAACTAGCGCGATTAGGCGATTTGCATAAGGGTAGAGATTTGTCTTTATTAATTGAATAATTTTACCTTACATTCGGGACTTTCCTTTTACCATTAATAAACTAAAGAATAAAGTAAAACAAGAGATAAAAATATGATTTTTTTGTATGATCGGATGATCTAGGTAGATAGTTAGCAGAATGTCAACTAAGTGTTTAATCTTCTAAGTAAGAACTCAATTGATAGGAATCTAACAATGGATGGTCGTGGACATTTAATCTGCTCTTGGTCATAAAAATTATGATAGAAATATAAAAATAAAGAATATGTATATATATTGTGTTTGGCGAAGGCCTCGAGCTCTTCACCGTGTTCTTCTTTTATAGCTTTTGGATGTGACAAAACTCTCATCTAGTTTACTTGTTAGTCTAAGATCCTTAACAGCCATGACCTTCTGATGTTCTTTTCCCACATGAGATCTCCATAAATCAAAAACTCATTTTCAGATCTCCACTTTTACGTGGCTGTGTATATTTAAGGATTTTTTTAGGACACTATTATATCTAAATTTGACTTGATAGAGCATCTCCACTCATGACCTATTGTTCCCTTGAATATTCGTGGAATTAGGGAAATTGGATCCACCAGAACCTGATCGAGTCTCATTCTTTTGACTTTAATATCATCATATATTGGTCATCTTCATATATTTAGAATCTTTGTAATCACCACTAGAGCTCTGAACATCTTTAGGAAGATCTCTCATTTTTAAAGGATTGTGAGAGACGACCTTAGCGAGCATATCCAAATATATGAAAGGATCTTTACCTTTGTGGGTCTTTTATAGATGTGTTAGGTATGCTTTCTTGGTCATGTGCCACACGAATAAGGGTTACATGTCATTTGTTGCTTCATTTATCTTTAAAGCCTGCGTACGGTTTTGTGCCACCTCATTTATGATGGGAAACGTATCGCGAAGGGTGAGGGGCAAAAGATATCTTTAGGCACGAGTATGATTATGTCAATATTAAGTCTGTGGTGACATCATGTGGTTAAGTCTTACTGATCCATGTAGGTGTGCCAAAAATGATTGTAAACAATGGCTAACATAATTTGGTAAGTGGCTTTCACCTGGACATCACGGCGTACCTCACAGAGCTTTGTGTTACACGAGATTAGTATCACATGGATTGCACGTAACTGGCCGTGCATGGTAAATCTTGCTTTGTATGGTGGGATTGCAGGAATCTAGTAACCCAAGCCCTACATAGCCCATCATAATGTTTGTGTTATATCCACTTCGTCAATCAGTTTCACTAGTTTATTTTAGGACATGAGCCCAAACATGATGGAGATCAAAAACTCAAGTAAGCCACAACTTAACACATTAAGAATTAAATAGTGGGGATAGAAATGATAACAATATTAAAGCCTTCTTATGGTTCACCGTGATCTTTTTATGCCATTTAACTAGTTCATAAGATGACTCCCACTAGATGTAGGAAAAACAAAATATTATGCTCATGCAAAACTTCTATTGCCCACAAAAAAGTTTCAACATTGGGCGTTTTCATCCCCATTGCTTCTTAATCCACTTGAATTTTGAATCTTCCTCATATTTGGGCTTATTTCCTTTAGTGAGCTACCAAAAAAGAAAGACAGTTGAATATGAACCTAGCGATGGGTCTCACTTTGGGTAACATGGGTTGCTCTAACCCTACTAAGACTAAGGGGGTGATTGACATGACTACGAATACTAGCTTATTGGCTTATTTAAATACGCTTTTGGATGGTTTGGTAAATGTATAATTATAAAATTTATTTATCGAGAAATGAGAAAATAAGTCCTACCATAAGCTGGGGATGGTTCATTTTTTTTAGATCTTATTGAGCTTAAGTAGGTAAAGGTTGGGCTTTATCAAAATTTAAAAATACTAAAACTACCTTCACACACACACACACACACACACACACACACACACACACACACATATATATTTGTTATCTTCCTCTCACGCTCTGGTTTGTGGCTTCTCATCTCCCTCTCTCTCTCTCTCTCTCTCTCTGAGGTAGCCCACAGGATGGACCCATACTGAAGGTAGGGCCCCACATGATGAATGGTACACACATCAAGGTGAGCCCACATAATGGAAGGCTAACATCAAAGACGGGACCCACATGATGGATGGCCTTTCGCATGATGGATGATCTACACCAGGTGGAACCCACTTGATGGAAGGTCCACATGAAAGGTGGAACCTGCATGATGGACAGTCCACATGAAAGGTGGAATACACGTGATGGATGGTGGCATTGAAGATGGGCCCACATGATGCAAAGTTGACATCAGAGGAGGGCCCACATGATGAATAGCCCATATATTGAAGGTGGGGCTTCACATGATTAATGGTCCACATTAAGGTAGACCCAGATAAAGGATGGAGTAAGCCTCACATGATGGATAGCTCGCATCAAAGCGTGGCCCCAAATGGTGAAAGACGCATATTCAAAGTAGTGAAAAGGCCAGGCTATATGTCCTTTTGGGGGGGGGGGGGGGGAGGGGATTGGTGGGGGAGGGGGGGTGGGTTGGGTGAATAGGACTATGCCAAATTTAAAATAATTACAGCGGAATTTAATAATAAAATAGCCAAATAAAGGAAAAAAATTCACAATGCTGAAATGAAAAGCAACCTCAATAAACAAGTATTGAGAGGTGGATACAAATGTTGTTCTAAGGACAACCTTACACTATAAAAACCAAGGGTTTATGGCAGGACAACCTTATTTCTAGAACCTTCTTTGTATCAAAAACTCAAACTGAAAAGGAATGAATAAATAGCAAGGAATTGAAATAAATTGCAAGAATTTAAATCTTAAATTATTACAACATTCCCCACTGTCCTTAAAATGTAAATATTACAACATTCACATCCACACATACATTCCACAAACTTGAATGATAAAAGATAGGAAAAATAAATCACATATTCACAAAACACAGAGTTATAGTGGTTTGCCTGTGTGTTCACCAACTGTTATAAAATAGCCACACAACTTACTACTCCACTCCTAATATCCTCACACAGGGGATATCAGCGTTCACTATCAAAATAGGTTTCACAGGTTCACCTAAAACCTTCACAATTGTGTCTTTCAATGGGCTTACACAATTCAAAAACCCCTCTTTCTGAGTTTTCTGGCTCTCCTCAGATAACCAACACAATAAGATTTTTTTGGCGAATCCCAAAAGAAACCAAAAAGAATGTAAATTACAATAATGTAAAATACCTGGATTTCTCCTTTTGTTGTAGCCCGGAAGAACCAATCGGAGTAGAAGTTTGAATGTAAAAGTTCAATGTCCAACACTCACTTTGATATGGTTCTAAGTTCTAATTGATTTTAAATTAAACCAGATGGGCTACCTATATTTGATTTTGATTCCAAGAAGAAGGAATACAACAATTCCTCTTTTCAATTCAGATTGGAATATAGAAACAAAATCAAATTAATAAAGCTAACAAAAGAGAATATTAAATATGCACATCATAGCTTAAAATGAACACAACTTATCTCAGAGTGATGCCTTGATTTTACTTGAATTGACTTCTGAAACTCTGAAATTCGTTGTTTATTTATAATTGCAGAAATCGTGTCTACGACTGGTCCTGAGTACTCCACGACTGGTCGTAGATGAAACAGATTTTTGAAATTTTTAGCACGATCGGATCAGACCGTTTCACGACTGGTCGAAGGTAGTCCACGACCGGTCGTGTGCCTCCCACGACTGGTCGTGAACACCCTACGACCGGTCGTGAGACACCAAAAATGGTTGCTGTAGTTTGAGTCATAGTTCCACGACTGGTCCAAGTTCGAGTCGACATTGTTCATACGACCGGTCGAACAGACTCCAGGACTGGTCGTAGCTCAACCAAAAAATTTTAAAAAATTGCAACAACTTAAGACTGGTCCTGGAATTTCTTGAACTAGTCGAGCCAGTGTTAGGACTACTCGAACAAAGTTCAGGACTAGTCTTAGAACAGACCAATTACATGTAAATAGATTCAATTTGAATTATATATCCAAAATGACCTACCCTAAGGTCAATCTAAGGTCAATCATACCTTGAAAGTGAGGTATGAACATTGAGACTTTAGTTCTTCAGATGATAATTGACCTTTGAAGATTGTGAAGCTTGAGATCTCTATACTTGATGTAGCATTGAACTTGAGATCTTCTAGAGGTTGAATTACACTTCATCTTGAATTGTATACATTGAGTCTTTAAACAAGATCACTTCTTTTGATGTAGCTTATACTTGCATGGATTGAAGTAGTTCTTCGTTCTTGACTTGAAGCAAAGTGATGCAGTGTCTTGAACATATAACACAACATGCTACACAAGACACAAATTATGTTTTTGGCACCATAAAATTTGACAACCAAAGGAGGATACAAACCATAGCACTTCCAATCTCCCCTTTTATCAAATTTGTGACAAAACACACTTCAATAAAAATAAGAGAAGTACAACATGCTCAATAACAAATTATGCACTAGTTATATAAGAAAACCAGTTACAGCCTGGTTAAAGAATCATGCACTAGTTGTCATTAACTAGCACAAACAACATGCTCATTATAAACTAGCACAAACAATTAAACCACTTATTCTATATATATATATATATATATATATATATATATATATATATATATATATATATATATATATTGTCCAAAAAATTAATGCTAATGCTACTACCCCAATCCATATCCATTCCAAGCAGTCCAAACTAAATCTTCTCCCCCTTTTTGTCACAATATGACAAAGGAAGCATATAAATGGAATAGAATAAGAAATAGAAGAGTAATAAAGAGATGAACTACTCAAGATATAATCAAGTTAAAAGTCCACAAACCATTAACCAGTTCAAACCAACATTAGCAAACCAAATAAAGTTCACACACCAATACAAGATAAAATAGTATTAAAGTTAATATAGACCAGAGGATAAAAATAACTCAATCAGATCCTGATGAAGGAGCAGGTATGGAAGGATCAAGTTGATGAAGGCCCTTGTTTCAGCGCTTAAGATACTTGTGCATGTATTTAAACCGTAAATCATGGGCTACATTCTTGTTCTCCACCTTCTCCTCTAGAGCACGAAGATGAGCATCAAAATCAGATGGATCATAGTCAGGATCATTAGTAGAATCAGATTCAAGTTCATTAAAAATATCATCCATATTAATATCATCTGAAGGAAGGTCGCCAGCGTCATCTTCATTCCCTGCTTCAACTCCACCATCACCACCAACATTAACTTGGCCAGGAGTTAATTTTAATTTCATCTTATTAATATTTGAATTGTTGAAAATGAAATGATGAATAGGAGCCTCTCCAACAAGCATAGCAATTTATATGTGATTAGCTAACATAATCATAAGATAGGCAAATAGAATATCACTATGACCTAGATGGAGACGAAACTGAATGATGGAATGACATATCAATAAAGGCAGACAAACTTTAGTACCAAAGATGACAGAGTGCAAGACCCGAATCATAAAAGAAGTCAACTCTGTTTTATTACCAGAACGCGGATACAGATTTGAAATAAAGATTCTATGGAGAACTTTGTATCTGGGTAGTAAATACCTTGCGGGGAGCGCATTCCCTTTATGTGTCCATTGCACATTCATATTGCATAAATCTCTGGTGAGCATACGTTTTTCAGATTCTGAGGGTGTCTCAGTTAAAATGTGAATTGGAACACCCCCATCATTAACTGGTATATCCATAAAGCCCGAAATCATATGGCGGTCAATATCAAATGGACCTTCTCTAGCATCAATTTTAAAAGTTAAATTCTCAGATGAAAATTTAGAAATGCATGCAAACATGGATTGAGCAATAGATTGGTATGCAGGCCCACCCCAATGTAAGATGTTAGCCTATCCTATAGCTTGGAGAAGTGGAAGAATACCAAAAGGAGTAATGTGGTCAAGATCAACAGCTCTTTCCACAATAACATTACGCACACGCAAATCCCGCACATGTGAGGGATCATCTTCAAGTGACCGAAGATGGCATCGTGCTATTTGAGTAGATCTAGAAGAAGATGGACCATGGGAAGTTTTCTTTTTCCCTCTAGCATCCATTTGCATGAAGAAAATCAAAGAATCAAGAAGATGCAAATAGGATAGAGTGGGGTTTACACAGATCAGATTTGGGTGTAGAAAACCCCAAAATCTTTAAGAGAACTTGAAATTAATCACTCCAAGGAAGAAAATGAAGTGATTAGAGCATAAATCTACAAGGAAAACTGAAATGATGCACTCACCTTGAAGAAAAAAGCCGTTAGGTACGATTAATCGTACCACACCCATTGGAGAAGAAGGAAGAAATGAAGAAGAAAACGTTTTTCTCCAATTTTTTAAAGTGACCAGCACGCTTCACAATCGGTCTTGGCCTGTCCACGACCAGTCGTACCATGACCGGTCGAGCACATCCTCGACTGGTCGTGTACCAATATAAATATGCATTTTTCATAAAAATTTGAAATTTAAACTAATAAATTATCAAATATATTTACATTATGATACACATATGCATGAATATTCAATTTAGATTGCACATACCAAGATCAAATTTTAATTTATTAAACCTGCTTTTGTCGAGCGGTTTAGTGAAAATGTCAACAAGTTGAGTCTCGGTAGGAATGTATTCTAAAGAAATCAGCTTTTCTTCCATTAATTCATGAATGTAATGATACCTAATGTCGATGTGCTTGGTACGTGAATGCTGGATTGAATTTTTCAAAATATTTATAGCACTAGAATTATCACAATATAATATCATTGATTCCTGTGCCATTCTATAATCACTTAACATACGTTTCATCCAAACAAGCTGAGTACATGCATTTCCTACTGCAATGTATTCAGCCTCAGCAGTTGAGAGTGATATAGAACTTTGCTTCTTGCTAAACCAATAAACCAAACAAGTTTCAATATAAAAATAACCACCACTGGTTGATTTTCTGTCATTAATATTATCAGCCCAATCAGCATCTGAGTACCCAGCCAATTGAACACTAGTATCATATGGATACCAAAGACCCAATTTAGTAGTACTTGCGACATATCGCATTATCCTCTTAACAGTATTTAGATGTGACTCTTTAGGGTCAGACTGATATCTAGCGCAAATACCAACACTAAAAGCAATATCAGGTCTACTTGTAGTTAGATAAAGTAAACTACCAATCATACTGTGATATAATTTAAGATCCACACATCTACCTGTAGAGTCTTTTGAGAATCTTAAAGTTATACTCATAGGAGTATCAAAATTCTTATCATTCTCAAATCTGAACTTTTTGATTAAGTTCAGAGCATATTTGGTTTGAGAAATGAAAATGCCATCAGGTTGTTGTTTTTCTTGCAACCCTAGGAAATAATTTAATTCCCCATCCATGCTCATTTCGAACTTAGATTTCATTAAATCTGCAAACTCAACAGTCATGTTAGTACAGGTATATCCATAAATAATATCATCAACATAGATCTGAACCATTAAGATATCATCGTTATGTTTTTTTAATAAAAAGAGTCTTATCTACACTTCCCATTTGAAAATTATGACTTAGTAAAACTTAGTCAATTTTTCGTACCATGCCCTGGGAGCTTGTTTTAAACTGTAGAAAGCCTTTGTAAGGCAATACACATGATCAGTGTTCTTAGGGTCTTCAAAACTCATTGGTTGTTCAATATACACTTCTTCATGTAGATCACCATTTAAGAAGGTACTCTTCACATCTATTTAATAAATTTTGAATTTTCTATAGGAAGCAATGGATATGAATAGTCTGATTGATTCAAGACAAGCTACTGGGGTAAAGGTTTCATCATAATCAATACCCTCAATTTGAGTGTACCCTTGTATAACCAGTCTAGCCTTGTTTCGAATTATATTACCAAGTTCATCAGACTTATTTTTGAAAATCCATTTAGTTCCTATAATATGTTTATCTTTGGGTCTAGGAACAAGATACCAAACATCATTTCTCATAAATTGGTTAAGTTCTTCTTACATAGCTACTATCCAGTTCTCGATAGTAAGTGCTTCTTTTATGTTAGCCGGTTCTATCTGGGATGTAAAGCACATGTAATTACATATATCTTCTAGTTATCTATGAGTGCGCACACCAGTGAGAGGGTTTTCAAGAATTTGAGTAGTTGGATGATCTTTAACAGTCCTCTATTCAGTATTAGTTTGATTTGATGAAGTATCTGGTTTGTCGATTAAAAGAACTTCATCATTATCTGAACTTGGGGTAGGTGTATTCAAGTGATCGTCTATGACCACATTAATAGATTCTTGAATCACACTAGTCCTCTTGTTCAGTACGCGATATGCGCGACTGTTTAAAGAATATCCTAAAAAGATCCCTTCATCACTTTTAGTGTCAAACTTTTCTAGATTTTCACGGTCACGTAAAATATAGCACTTGCTGCTAAAAACTCGAAAGTATTTGACAGTAGACTTCTTATCGAACCATATTTCATATGTAGTTTTGTTATTTGACTTACTTGCATAAACTCGGTTAATTATATAATAAGCAGTATTTATGACTTCAGCCCAAAGGTTTTTAGGAAGCTTCATACTGTTTAACATTACATTAGCCATTTCTTGAAGCACTCTATTTTTCCTTTCAATAATTCTATTTTGTTGTGGTGTTTTAGGTGCTGAGAATTCATGCAATATTCCTTGATCGCAACAGAATTTCTCAAAACTGCTATTCTCAAATTTAGATCCATGATCATTATGGATTTTACTGACTTGAGAACCTTTTTCAGTTTGAATCTGTTTGAGAACTCTTTTTACTTCATCAAGGGTTTCTAATTTATCCCTTAAGAAGGCTACCCATGTGAATCTGGTATAATCATCCACAATCACCAGAATGTATTTTTTACCACCTCGACTCTCCGTCCTAGTTGGTCCTATAAGATCCATATGGAAAAGCTCGAGTGGTCTTGATGTGGCATTGGAGTTCACCTTTTTGTAAGAGTTCCTCGTTTGTTTGCTAATCTGGCATTCACCACATATTTTGTCTACTTTTTATAATTTAGGTAGACCTCTTATTAGTTCTCTCTTGCTCAATCTGTATAAATTACGGTAGTGTACATGTCCAAGACGTTTATGCCATAATTCTGTTTCATTGATATGGACTATGTAGCACGATTGATTAGATGAGCTACCATCGCTTACAATATAGCAGTTTTCAGAAGTCCCACGACCAGTTAATATTACAAAACCCTTTTTGTTTAAGATTTCACAACCTTTATTAGAAAATTTCACGCTATGATTGTTATCACATATTTGAGATATGCTTAGCAAGTTGTGTTTTAGCCCCTCAACATATAAAACATTCTTAAATAAGGGGAGGTTATAGAGTTAAACCGTACCTTGGCCAATAATCTTGCAGTTGCTACCATCACCAAATGTGACTGACCCATCAGTCATATCTTTAAGATCGGTGAGTAAAGCCTTGTTGCCTGTCATCTGCCTGAAGCACCCACTATCAAGGTACCACTTTGAATGGCTTGTAGCTTTGAAAGCAGTGTGGGCAACCAAACAAGTAACCTTAGGAACCCATTTCATAACTGTTTTGGGTTTAGGAGTATAGTTGGTCTTCTTGTATTTGTAATTGATGTACGAGTGACCCGCTGAGTTAGATTTTAAGAGCTCCTTAAGCAAATCAACTATTTTTTTTGCTAAAGGGTTTTAGTTTTTAGTTTTATAGTTGACATAATTTCTTTTAGGTTTTTGAAAAGTTTTAGCATTTTTAGAAAGACTTTGATTAATACTTTTCCCTTTTGAGTTAGAGGTTTTTCCTTTCACAAACTTAGGAGAAGTATTTTTCTGTTTAGAAGGTATATTCTTATCATAGCCCAACCCGGATCTGTCGCCACATTTTCTAGATCCGGATAGAAGTTTTTCAAACTTTGGATCTCCTTGGGCATACCTCCATGTATCCTTTAAACTCAAAAGTGAAGAGTTTTTAAGCTTAAGTTTATCATTTTCAGATTTAATTTTTCAATCAGGGAGATTTTAAATTCTAAATCACATTTAATATTTTCAAAACAATCTGAAATATGGAATTTTTCTAAAACAAGAGACTCAAAATTTTCTTTAAGCTTTGAAATTTTTTCTTTTTGAAGTTTAAGTTTGACAGCAATTTTACAACTTTCCTTGTATAAGGCATTGTAAGCATCTTGAAGATCATCTTCATTTTCACAATCACTATTCAGATCTTCTTCACTTGTTGAATCATTGTTATCTAAAAAAGTGAATTTGGCTAGAGTCATAAGGGCTTTAACTTCATTGCCCGACTCGATTTCAGAATCTTCTGATTCAGAAGAAGCTTCAGAATAAGAGGATTCATCCCAAGTAGCCAACATACTTTTCTTTTTGGGTTTGTCCTTTTTTAGGACACTTGTTTGCTAAATGCTCGTATTCTTAGCAGTTGTAATCTTGACTATCTTTTAGAGATTTCCAGGTTTTAGTTTTAGATCTTTTCTTATCATTTGATTTTTGAAAATCAACCCTCTTTTTACTTTTGAAAATCTTGTAAAACTATTTTGCTAAAAGCGCCATATCGTCTTCAGAATTTTCTAAATCAAAATTTTCTTGAGAAATAAATTTAGAAGATTTAAGAGCGATAGATTTGTCTTTAGGAGCTTTAAAATTTAATTCATAGGTTTGTAAAGACCCAGCTAGTTCTTCTACCCTTATATTGTTTGTATCACGAAGTTCCTGGATTGCGGTTACCTTATAATTGAACCGTTCAGGAAGTGAGCGTAGTATCTTTACACACACTTTACTTTCTGGGATTTTATCGCCAAGACCCCACATAGAGTTTACAATGTCATTAAATCTTGTGTAAAAGTGCATAAACATTTCATTTTCTTCCATATGTATTTCCTCAAATTTGGTTGTGAGGAGTTGGATTTTAGATTTCTTGATAATTGTTGTACCCTCGTGTGTCATTTCTAAAATATCCCAAGCTTGCTTTGCAGTATCACATGATATAATTCTTTTGAATTCATCCAGTGATAGTGCGCAAGTGATTGTATTTAGTGCTTTTACATTGACACTATTCTCACTTTTCTGAATTATGGTCCAAGAGAAATATGGTGAAATTTTTATTGATTTTGAACCATTGACACCAGTTACTTCCATTGTAGGAGGGGTCCATTCAGTCACTATGGCTTGCCACATACTCTTATCTATTGATTTGAGAAAAATCCTCATCCTAGCTTTCCAATAGGCATAGTTGGAGCCATCAAATGATAGAGGCCTAGTGACTGAAAGGCTATCAAAGTTTGACATCTTATACATAGCTTAGGTCGTTAGCTCAGGAAATGAATCCAAGAATAAAGAATTAACACTACGTGAAAAATGGGAAAAAATGACAGATTTAGAGACGGTTCTGGACCGTCTCTAAAATTGCTTGGTTTAAAGACACTTTAAAGACGGCCGTAAACCGTCTTTAAACTTTTAGACGGCCCTTGACCGTCCTTATTATTGTCTTGAAAATTTGAACATCCACCAATCATTTGAGACGGTCGAAAACCGTCATTAACTGCAGATAAAAGACGGCCATTGACCGTCTGGAATAAGAGACGGTCCCTGACCGTCTTATATGCTGAAATTTGAGACGGTCAAAGACCATCCCTATTAAAGACGGTCATTGGCCGTCTCTTACTGGTAATTTGAGACTGTCAAGGACCGTCTCAATTAGAGACGGTCGTTGGCCGTCTTTTCCTGTAATTCAGGACTGTTAAAAATAGTATGTATTAGGGACGGTTCTTAGCTGTCTCTGTTTGAGACTGTCAAGGACCGTCTCTATTAGAGACGGTCATTGACCGTCTTGTATTGGTAATCTGAGATTGTTATGGACCGTCTCAATTATAGACGGTCAACGGCTGTCTTTTACTACTTTTGCAAGGCAGTCAAAAATAACCTGCATTAGCGACGGTCCTTAACAGTCCCTATTTGAGACTGTCAATGACCGTCTCTATTAAAGACGGTCCTTAGCCGTCTTATTGTGGTTATTTGAGACTGTCAAAGACCGTCTACATTAGACTAATGCTCAACTCAAACATTAAAAACAAAAAAAAAAAATTATGAATTTCAAAAAAAAAAAAGTTAAAAAGCTTAGAAAAATAACTAACAATGTTTAAGAAAAAAATTTAAATTTTGAAATAAAAATTAAGAACTTTTAATAAAGTTGATAATTTTGAAAAAAAAAAAAATTCGATAAGAAAATGATATTTTGAAAAAGAAAATTTTAAAAATTAAACAAAATTGTAAAAAAATTGTCAAATTGTAAAAAAATATATTTAAAAAAAAAAAAGAAAACTAGATTTTGTATTTTGAAAAGAAAATTTAAAAAGTTGTATAACAAAAGTGATATTTAAAAAATGATATTCTGAAAAAGAAAATTTTAAAAATTAAACAAAATTGTGAACAAATTGACAAATTGTAAAAAAAATATATATTTTTTTAAAAAGAAAACTAGATTTTGTATTTTGGAAAGAAAAATTAAAAAGTTATATAACAAAAATGATATTTAAAAAATGATATTTTGAAAAAGAAAATTTAAAAAATTAAACAAAATTGTGAAAAAATTGACAAATTGTAAAAAAATATATATTTTAAAAAAGAAAACTAGATTTTGTATTTTGACAAGAAAAATTAAAAAGTTATATAACAAAATTGATATTGAAAAAATGATATTTTGAAAAAGAAAATTTTAAAAATTAAACAAAATTGTGAAAAAATTGACAAATTGTAAATTATATATATATATATATATATATATATATATATATATATATATATATATATATATATATATATATATATATATATATATAAAAAAGAAAACTAGATTTTGTATTTTGAAAAGGAAAATTAAAAAGTTATATAACAAGATTTCGATAAAAAAATGATATTTTGAAAAAGAAAATTTAAAAAATTAAACGAAATTGTGAAAAAAATGACAAATTGTAAAAAAAAATATATTTTTTTTTAAAAAAGAAAACTAGATTTTGTATTTTGACAACAAAAATTAAAAAGTTATATAACAAAAGTAAGATTAAAAAAAATGATATTTTGAAAAAAAAAAAAAAGAAATTAAACAAAATTGTGAAAAAATTGAAAAAATGTAAAAAAATATATATTTTAAAAAAGAAAACTAGATTTTGTATTTTGATAAGAAAAATTGAATTAAAAAAAGGATCTATACCAAATTAAATGGATGTGGCCTACAATACACAAGGTGGGATTAAAAACATGTAAACGTGAAAAGAAAAAAGAAAAAGAAGAAGAAGAAGAGTGTTAACTCGAGGTTAAAAAAAATATACACGTTTAAGAAAGAGGAGTGCAAATCAAAGTTCTTCAATACCTAAAAGAAAATGGTCTAAATTCAATGGTAATATCAGATGGTTGAGATTATCCAATCATTATGATATTAAAATAAGTGTTCTACCCAACATAATAGATGTGCCCTTCAACACAAGTGCAAACCAAAGGAGATTGAAGCAATAGATGTTTAAAAAGAATAGTACAAGTCAATGTTCTTCAGGATAGTAAAAAAGAAAATGGTCCAAATTAGTCCAACGGCAATTTCAGACAGTTAAGATCATTATATCAGTGTGACCTTTGGAGAGGTACAGGTATGCCAGGTGTTGCCAACATTAAGAATTGGTACCAAATGCATACATTGGTATAGGCCATTCTCATGTTATCATTTTTGGGCTATTAATTCGTCTCCAAAGCAATGAGATGTAAACTTGCACAGCTTAAATATAGTTTAAGCTGCTTGTTAATTAAAAAGGAATTGGAATATAGTTTAAGCCAAATGGAATCTAAAAAGAAAAAGAAAAAAAAAAAGATGACCGACATCCATCAAATCATACCAAGTCCACCAATCAGATTTTGTATTTTGACAAGAAAAATTAAAAAGTTATAACAAAAGTGAGATTTAAAAAATGATATTTTGAAAAATAAATTTTAAAAAATTAAACAAATTTGTGAAAAAATTGACAAATTGTAAAAAAAATATATATTTTTTAAAAAAAGAAAACTAAATTTTGTAAAAAAAAAATGTTAAATTTATTTATAATAAAAATGATATTTAGTTAAAAGAGAAAAAATATATACATTTTGAAAAAAAAATGTTAAATTTATTTGTGAAAAATAAAATTACTAAATTATTAGGCACATCCACTAATTGAACCTTTAATCATTTTTGGACAATCTAATCAGTTCAAATTGAAGAGTAAATAACTTCAGATGTTTAAATCAAATTTCACTGAAATTGTTGGTCAATCTTGTATGCCCAATATCTTTCTCATATATATGTAGCCTGATTGAGGCGAGTAACTAGTCAAATTGAGAATTAATTAGTAAAATAGAGTGAATGAACTAGACATGTGAAATGGGCCAAATATTCTAGTTAAAATTGTGACCCAACTTATAACTGACCTTGTGAGAACCTAAGAATTGATGTTAGTAAGTTTTGTGGGCCTCATCATGATGTGTGTCGAACATCAACATCGTGGATTTGATGTGTCCCATTTATAGTTATGAGATATCTCAAAAATCATCAGTAAACGAAACTCGAGTGGGCCATACCATTTAAAACTATGTGAAGACATCCTAAAAAATATAAAAGCACTTGGTGGGGCCCACATGAGTTTTGGATGCGATTGAAACTTGGTCTGACCCCTCATCCAAGTGGGACACACATAATGAGTGGGTTGGATATGTGAATCACATTTAGGCAGGCCCAATATATGATTATGAATGTTTTAAGGAAACCTTTCTCCACTACATTTAAGTGAATTACTCGTTACCTTTATCAAAGTAAACTCTGTGGGGTTCACCGTTATTTATTTATTTTATCCACTCCATTCATCCATGTTAACAGATAATTTGAGGTCTAAAGAACAAACAGGAAGCATATCCAAAGATCAAGTAGACCACACCATAGGAAATAGTGTGATTGAACCTCTACCATTTAAAATTTCTTGGTGGCTATAGAAGTTTTGGATCAAGCTGATGTTTGTGTTTTCTATTCATTTATATATTTTTGATATTATGAACAACCTTTAACTGTTTTTGGACAATCTGATCAGTCCAAACATGAAAAGTAAATAACTTCAGATGTTTAAATCAAAATTCACTCAAATTGTTAATCAATCTTGTTTGCCCAATATCTTTCTCATACGAAATATGTTCAAGGCGAGTAACCGTTTTTGGATGTTGGTCGGTGCTCTATGGGTCCCACCATGATGTATGTGTTTCATCCATGCTGTCCATCCATTTTTACAAATCATATTAGGGCAAAATACTAAAAATGATAGGGATATAAATCTCAGGTGGACCACACCACATGAAAACAATAGTGATTGGATATCCACCATTAAAACCCTCGTAAGGCCCACTGTACCTTTTATTTGACATCCTATCTATTGATTAGGTCATACAGGCCCAGATGAAGGGAAAAAAAATATCAGATTGATCCATAACTTTATATGGCCCCCAAAAGGTTTTTAATGGTCGACGCTCATTCAACACTGTTTCTTATAATGTGGTCCAGTTGAGATTGGGATATACCTCATTTTTTGTCTCATACCATAAAATAAAATGAAAAATAAATGGATGACAAGAATGAAACATGCACATACATCATGGTGGGGCCCACAGAGCACAGACCATGTGACCCATGACCGCTTGTAAGAGAGACTCACTCTCTGTCCTCTCTCACTCTCTCTCTCTCTCTCTCTCTCTCTCAGATGGATGACGTGGACATAATGGACCATACCACAGGAACACAT
This sequence comes from Magnolia sinica, assembly GCF_029962835.1. Lineage (NCBI taxonomy): Eukaryota > Viridiplantae > Streptophyta > Magnoliopsida > Magnoliales > Magnoliaceae > Magnolia > Magnolia sinica. The sequence goes on from NC_080584.1 coordinate 61,412,879, forward strand.
TAGGAATAATGATTTCCACCGTTGAAATCTTCCTATGGCCTACAATGATTTTTATTTGTCATCCAACCTGTTCAATAGATCACAAATACATGGATGAAGGGAAAACTAAAGTATCAACTTGATCCAAAACTTCGGTGGCCTTACAAATTATTTTAATGGTAGACGTTCAGTTTATACTATTTCCTATGATGTGGTCCACTTCAGATTTTTATAGGCTTCATTTTTGAACTTATGTAATAAAATTATATGTTAAAATGGATAGATGGAGTGGATAAAATAAATAAATTATGGTGGCCCCCATAGGATTTACTCTGTACGCTTGAGAACGGATTGACTACTCCCCTGACACTAACCAATGACTAGTGTTCAGTGCTCTATGGCTCCCACCACGATGTATGTGTTTCATCCATGCTGTCCATATATTTTTACAGATAATTTTACATTATGAGACCAAAAATGAGATATATGCAAATCTCAAGTAGACCACATTACAGGAAACGTGTTGAATGAGCGTCGACCATTAAAAATATGATCAATAGGCATAAAAGTTTTGGATCAAGCTTATTTTTGTTTTTTCCCTTCATCTGGTCCTGGATGACCAAATCAACAGATTTGATGTCAAATAAACAGTACAGTGGGCCTTAGGAGGATTTTAATGGTGGATATCCAATCACTATTGTTCTCATGTGGTGTGGACCACCTGAGATTTATTTCCCTTTAATTTTCGACATAGAGCCTAATATGATTTGTAAAAATGGATGGACGGCATGGATGAAAATCATACATCATGGTGGGGCCCACAGAGCACCGTCCAATCTCACCCAAATTTGGGCGCGCGCTCAAAAGAGCCGCGCGCGCCCACATTCCCTCGTCTCTCTCTCTCTCTCTGTCTCTCTCTCTCTCTCACCCCTGCCCTCCCTCGGCGAGGGCTCTCTCTCTCTCTCTCTCCCTCGCCGCCCTCTCTCACTCACGCGCATCCTCTCTCTCATGCGCATCCTCTCTCTCTCGGTCCGCTCTCCACCGCGCCCTCTCTCTGTTTCTGTCTCTCTCAGTGCTCTCTCTCTCGTACATCCACATGAGGTATCTCTCTCTCTCTCTCTCAATCTCAAGACCGATTGAAACAATTTGGTGATTTAGGGATTTGGGGATTTAGGGATTTGGGGATTGGGGATTTGGGGATTTTGGGATATGGGGATTTAGGGATTTTGGGATTAAGGTGGGCCCTACCGAGTTTACTCAGTACAATAAGAGTGTACTGAGTAACTCAGTATGCAATCCGATTTCGTCTGCAGCACCACCATGATCTATGGCCCCACCATGATGTATATATTTTATCCATGCCATTCATCCATTTTTACAGATCATTTTAGGGCTTTATCCCAAAAATTAGAGCTGGTGCTTTTGATCAGTTGAAGCAGAATGCAACTAAAGCTAAGATTCCTTTTTATGGAAGGTACAATGTCTGGATCTTATCTGAGCCATTCCATATTCGTCTGAAGCACATACTAATGATATGCTTATTGTCATTTATTATTAATATAAATATTGCAACTCCTGTGCATAGATGGTTCTCCTGCACAATAGGAAAAAGACTGGAGGATTTTTTGAATGTAAATTCTAAGGACCTGTTTGGGTTCCACTTTAAAATGAATTCATATCTTTTTAGTCGATCTCTAATTCATATCTTATAATTACATGAACTTGGATTACACTCTAAAATTCAATTTATGTAATTCACATTTCGGATCTGACATTAATAGAGATGCAGAACTTGTACAAGCACTTCTGTAGAAATTTGTCTGATATGTGCTCATGCATAGTATCTTTGAGCTGACTGTTCCAAGATTGTATTCCTCCTGCCTGTTCTTGGCAATGCTGGGAGCAATACATTGAAATCATACATGACGAACAGGGTATACTATTTGCTGGAAATTCATTGAAGCAGAAGTGGCAGTGAGTTTCGCGACATTGTTTCAATGCAATCTGCAAAACACTGTAACAAGAAGCATACACAGATTTAGTGTACTAGGTCTTAACCAATCAGACATTTTGAGAACCGTACAATGTTTGTTTTGTTATTCATCCCTTAAGAACGAAATAAAAATACATATAAAATCTTATTGGGTGCAAAGAGAAAAACAAGGCCCATTGGACCAGTGATGCAATCAGCTGATGTAGCATGCCACATTAGCATGTACTTCCTACATTGCTTTTTCTTTACCACTGTTTCTAAGGATTTTGTTGTAGGAAATGAGGATTTGCAAATGATATTGATTTTCTGCTCTTGTATACTCGTTCCTTGCTCATTCTATTGCCTTGGTTAAGGAAATGAGTACAGATTTTGCTGATTGGTTTCACTTGTGTTAATATCTTGATTGATTTTGGTTAAAAAATGAACTGTGCTTCTCTTAATACGCTGTTTTTCTTGTTGGTTATTCATGTTTTCCCTGATATGATTGGATTTTGTTGCAAGCAAGGAGATTTTAGCTGTTTTTTGTCCCCATGAAGAACTGCTGAATCAAACTGTAGAATCTTGAGTTAGCTCTTCTTCTTCTTCTTCTTCTCTTTTTTCTAATCGGCAATGAAAATTTCTTTTCTCAAAAAGAAAAAGAAAAGGAGGTACCTATCCATTGAGGCAACTGATAGGACAGCAGAAATGGATCGAACATGACCAGTCATAGCATTGTTTACAATACAACCTTCCACAACAATACTGAAAAGAATGGGAAAGAGGATCTCATTTCCTCAGACCCCTGGAATTATCGAATGTTCAGTCAAATGTCTAAATGGATCTAAGATCTCTTTGCTTTTCAGAGGCATTGGGTAGATTTTGGTATAAAACAGTCACCAAACTCATCAGTGTACATGTTCATTTAATGTGGACTGGGCAATTTTTGACACCATCAATTGCTTTATCAATCTACCTGATGATTTGACCCGCTTGATCACCAAACATTAAGCACCCCTGATGGTTTTCTCAGATGACCTAGACATGTGACTGTGCGTTACCTTCGCAAAGCTCTGTAAATACAAGAAAAATTGCATGGCTATCTGCATTCTTACAAAGTGCTCTGTAAATACAAGAAAAAAAATTACGTGGTTGTCCTGTTCAAGATGCTATTTTCTGGATACATACAAATGTGATGTAATTAGCAGTTGCAGGATTTTTCTTGACATCACAGTGTGACTTTTTCTTCCTTCATCAAACTGATCTGAATCCGATTGGTTCATGGAGATCCTGGTCAAGTGTCTTTATTTTCAAGTTCTTTAGCTTTGCTGTACATTCTGTCTGGAACACTGTTAGGACCTGAACAAAAAAGGCCCTTGCTTGCTTTAAATGAAATGTTTAACCTGGCCTGGATCCCAAGAAAAATAGCTGGAAAGTTATGGGGATCTTTGAGAGCTACTGTGCTTGCATGTTGTACATGTGAAGCTACAATTCTCTTGATCCTTTGATGTTTGATTTTTTAGGGATCCAAGTGTTGCGGTTGTGCATAGAGGTCTGTTTTTTTTTTCATTATATAGCTTTGTATTGAGGGGTTAGTTAGGGCCATCCCCTATCTAGGTGTATCTATTTTGTTTCATGAAATATACACAACAGTGGCAGTGTGGTATTATTATTTATTATCATGACTCCCTTATAAAAATTGAATGTGATTTTTTTATTTTTTTTTTCGGTGCTGATGCCTCAAAAATTTTGAATCATAGGTATGAGTTCAAAAGCAACCATGGAGAATGGGTCATCACAGTGAAACCCGATTTAGGTCCTGGAATATCTGAACGAGTTCCAAATTTGTACATTAGTTCCAAATTTGTTAATGCTGCTTGTCTTTTGGTCAGATAAAATATGTTTATGTCTACATAACACTGCTTGTTTCATTTTGTGCTTTCCCTAACATTTTCACATAAAAAATCATTTGTGCTATATCCACAGCTACATGGAGTCAGACCTTGTAAAAATTGCAGCAGAAGGTGTAAAACGGTTTAAGAAGGAAAATTGTGATCTGATAATTGTAGACACAAGTTGACACCACAAACAGGAAGCGGTTCTGTTTGAAGAAATGCACCAAGTGTCTGAAGCAACGGTATTCATTTTCTTATTCTAAAGGTTTATCACTCTTATTCATTTATGTTGGTTGCCAACATGCTATCTATATCACATTTAAGTTCCTTGATGTTGTAGAAACCAGATCTTGTTATATTTGTTATGGATAGCAGTATGATATGTTCGTGTGATGTCTAGACAGTCTCTGTAGGTATTTCACACCCTTTTATCAAACTTATCTGCAAAATGCACTTATCCACAATGCCTTCAAATTGATTTTGATATATTCTTTGGTGACATCAAGATCTTATATATATGGCTTTTATCATTTATGCAAAACACGCTTATATATAGTGTTTTCAAATTGATTTTGAAACCCAGCATTGTTTCAAGAAGAACCTTCATTTTGTTTCATGAATAGAGGATGAACAAGTGATGAGCTTTTTTGTTGTATTAGAAAGAAAATTTGTTAGGAGATGTCTGAGTGAGGCACATGGCATAATTGTGAGTCCATCTCTCCATATGTCACATTGGTTATATATGAAAAGATCATCAACTATCTACCCTGTTTCAATCTAGAAAAAAAGAAGCAGTATTTGGTCTAGCTGGATGTATCTGACTACTAAATTGAACCTTACTGATAAATTGGAAATTTTTTATTTAGTAAATGTTTTCTTGATTTTTTCTTATTCCTTATATTGTTTCCCAGTTATATTTGTGTTGGTTTCAGAGTACAGGTAGCAATAGAAAGTGTTGGTCGATTGTGGCTTATAGACAAAGGGATGAGTAACCAACAATACGAATATGAGAGGCCTTCTCCAGGTATCCAGATGCTTTTAGATATAATTATGTTGTTTTTAAATGTATTAGCTCGAAATTGATGGAGTAGACCCGGATGTGCGTCGGAGCTATCCGGATGTTTAGCGGGGGTCCCTAGAAGGTGGGAACCGCTGTTATGACCATGATGAAGCTGTCCATTTCCTATGGACAACATTGGAGTGGCTTGGCCATTTGGACAGGCCATGTTTATGTATTTAATACAAATTGATCGAGCAGACCCGGATGTGCGTCGGAGCTATTCGGATGTTGAGCGGGGGTCCCTGGAAGGTGGGAACCGCTGTTATGACCATGATGAAGCTGTTCATTTTCTATGGACAGCATTGGAGTAGCCTGACCATTTGGACAGACCATGTTTATATATTAACTCGAAATTGATGGAGCAAACCTGGATGTGCGTCGGAGCTATCCGGAAGAGCGGGGTTCCCTGGAAAGAGGGAACCGCTATTATGACCATGATGAAGCTGTCCATTTTTTATGGACAGCATTGGAAGGGCCTGGCAATTTGTGTCGGATGGCCGTGTTTATATCTGTATTTACAGGGACTATACCCTTAACCTAAACCAAAACCTATGACCTAGAACCTTAACCTATAACCTAAACCTCAACCTTAACCTAAACCTAAACCTAAACTTGAAAACCAAAACCTAAACCCGATCCCGAACCCGAACCCGATTTCCTAAACCTAAACCTTAACCTATTCTCAATTCCCTAAACCAATTGCTTATAACCTAAACCGAAAGTTAAACTTATACCTTAACCTAAACCTATAACCTATAACCTAAATCAAAACCACCTTTCCCTAAACCTAAACCTAAACCTATAACCTATAACCTAAATCAAAACCAAAACCAAACCTAAACCTAAACCTAAACCTATAACCTATAACCTAAACCTAAACCTAAAACCTAATGTATTCCCAAATCCCCAAACCTAAACCTACACCTAATCCTAATCTAAACTCCCTAACCTAAACCTAAACCTAAACTTGATAACCCAAACCTAAACCCGATCCTGAACCCAAACCCGATTTCCTAAACCTAAACTTTAACCTATTCTCAATTCGCTAAACCTATTGCTTATAACCTAAACCGAAACCAAAACCTAAACCTAAACCTAAACCTATAACCTATAGCCTAAACTTAAACCTAAAACCAAAATGTATTCTCAAATCCTTAAACCTAAATCTAAACCTTAACATAAACCTTAACCTAAACCTGTAACCTATACCCTTAACCTAAACCTAAAACCTAAATGTATTCTCAAATCCCTAAACCTAAACCTACACCTAATCTCAATCTCAACTCCCTCACCTAAACCTAAACCTAAACTTGAAAACCAAAACCTAAACCCGATCCTGAACTCGAACCCGATTTCCTAAACCTAAACCTTAACCTATTCTCAATTCCCTAAACCAATTGCTTATAACCTAAACCGAAAGCTAAACTTATACCTTAACCTAAACCTATAACCTATAACCTAAATCAAAACCACCTTTCCCTAAACCTTAACCTAAACCTATAACCTATAACCTAAATCAAAACCAAAACCAAACCTAAACCTAAACCTAAACCTAAAACCTATAACCTATAACCTAAACCTAAACCTAAAACCTAATCTTAATCGTGAAGATCTACTATCCCACTCAAATTTTCATCCACTTGTAACAAGTGCATCTTAGAAGTACCCACATCACCATTTTTTTTCTCATGCATTCGACTGAAGGATTGAGATAATGTTCTCGACGCAAATGGTCATTCTACCGGTGCACAACGAGTGCTTGAATGATTTATACGAAGCCAAGAGAGAATTCAGTAGAATGCAGAATGCATGGTTGATCCTCATCTTTCATCGTTTATTTACTCCACATCCAATAATTTACAAATCAATTTATTTAAGTTACTTATGTGGGCATTAACATCAACTCCCTCCACCATCTTAATATTGAATAACCGAAGCTTTAAGTATAAGCGATTCTCAAGAGATTTCTTTGCATAGGTGTTCTCTAATTTTGCCCATGTATTGCTGGAGTTTTCTCTCTCATGAAATTACAGAGGAGCTCATCAGTTAAGCACAATTGGATAGATGTTCTCACTTTCTTATCCATCTTTTTCCACTCATCTTCCGTCCTAGATTTCAATCGCTTTTTAAGGAGGATATCATTTAATCCTTGGTAAATTAGGACAAAGGTTATTTTAACTTTCCATTGTTCAAACTTATTTTTATTGGAATAGTTTTTTACATTGAACTTCAGATTATATGCCAATAATATGATGCTTTCAGATTCAATCTACTTCCCAACATTATCTTTGATATCATTCGTTAGGGAATCGCGGAAGCACATAGAAACGAATCAAGCAAAGTACTATCAATCGCACAACCAAGAACAAACACAATCAATCTGAATTTTATGTGGAAAAATCCTTCCGAGAAAAAACCACGACACAAAGCGACGAGTAATATGCACTATATGAAAGTAGAAATTACAAGAGATAGAGGGTTACAATTCCAAAAAGCCTCCAATCCACTTCACAAGCCTAAGCTATACTGTTGAAACCCTTAGGAACGAATTAAAAAGCCTAAAACTCCTCTTTTTTCTTACCCAAATCTTTATTACACTTGCTATATATAGCATAACATAATATCATAATCGGAATAAGAAACAAATCCCGCACTTTCACAATTCTATGCACACGCTCAATGGAACCTTTGATGGGACTTCGATGGCATCGACAATTTTTCGATGGCATCGACGATTTGTTGATGGCATCGAACACCTTCAATGTCATGGTGTAAAACACCAAAATGTTCCAGCAATAAAATATAGATTTTTGAAAATTTTCTTATAACATTGAGCATTTGTTGATGGCATCAACTACCGTTGGATGGCATCAGACGTGGTCTGTTGATGGCATCAACAGACCCTGTAGTTTATATATTTTTGACATCAACAACATGCCTCACCGTGTATGGAGGTACTTCAAGTAACTCCCATGTTAGAATATTTTTGCTCTTAATCATTGAGCTATCTTCCTTCGGACAAGCAAGGACACCAGCTGCATTCCATTGATTAAAAAAAAAAAAAAAAAGAAGAGTTAAAAGAACGTACCTAATTAATATAAAATTTAATTTCCATACCCCACCTCAGTAGCATTCCATATTTCTTACACATTTCTTGTCCCTCTGCCCATGCCACCAAATTGGGTGGCAACTTGAGGCCCCACTGTGGTACTTATGTCCAATACACCGTGACCACCGGTGCTTCAGTCCCTCAATGGACCAAACAATTGAAAACAGTGCACAAGGCAAAACTAACCATTCACATAGTTTCCCTTGGTGTGACCCACTTGAATCATGGGTGGGCCTGATTTTATGGTCTTAGTTCTAAAGTTTTACATGGCATCTAATGGATGGAGTGGATTCCAAAAATATAAATAAAAATAATCACAGCAGGCCCTACAAAAATCAAGAGCAGATGTCTCTGCGAACTGTTTACGTTGTTGTGGCCCACCGGGATCACAATTCAATCTCATTTTATTTTTTTTTGCTATTAGCCTAACATAGAATTAAATATGTAACGATTGTAGTGGATTTTACATGACCATCACATTAGGCCCCTCGAACAGTCAAGGGTGTGTGCCTTTCTGAGTTGCTTAAAAGCACAAAGATTTATATTAAGAAAGGAATTTTATCCTTAGTTTTCTCAGGAGATGTGCATGTGAAATCTACCCAACCATCGGCTATCTAATCCTATGTTAAGTCCCGAGAAAATAAATAAATAAATAAGCTAATATGTGATTCAAGTGGGCCACTACTTGAGGAAAAAGTTGGTAGAGAAGTCCATGTTAATTTTTATGAGGCCCATTGGGATGATTACATGAAATCCGCTTCAACTATATATTAGATGATACAACCAGGACCCAAAAATCAGGGCCATCCGTTATTTAGGCGGGCTACACCAAGAGAAACAGCTTGGAAGGTGGGTGTACTCCATCCACTATTTCCAATCATGCGGGGCCCACCGGAGCGATCAATGGATCTGCTCAAGCAGCAGCCGTCAGGAAATCTACCGGAAGGTGTAGGATGATAATTACTTAAATTAATGTCGTAGCATCTTGGAAAAAGTTTTTAAAATGTACAAGAATGTAAATTCAATATTAATCAGGTATTTGTTTGTAAAATTCCCCCAAAAATGTTTACCATATCCCTGCTGACCATGCCTGGGTCACTGATACAAAGTATCGCGTTTTGTAATTTTGAAGATTTGAGATGAAGCCACCACAGTACCTCCTCATGTTAATGGTTTGGATACCAAACCATGGGTCCCACATATATGAAATCTTGGCTTATGGATTGCCAAATGTTTGGTCTCCATCGTCTTTGAAATTTCAGTCATGCGTTATAGGAAATTTCTCCAAGTATTGCTTATGGTCATTAGCCCAAGCTACTGGTGATTTGCACTATTAATTATACGGAGGCAATAGGTGCCACATAAATATTGTTGTGGGAAAAAAATGGACTAATAAAAAACCAGCTTGGATATACATACACAGTGCGAGGAACGCGGCCAACATTAGTCATAACCAAGGAGCTCATTAATGGCCAAAGAAGAACACTGTTACATTTCATGAAACGACCTCGAATCTGACCATCAGTAGATGGAATCTCTCCGTCTTTATCAGACGTCAAGCCCTTCTACGGACCCATAGGTACATTTCTGAGCTGATGCTTGGAACATCTCTGGGAAAAGAACCCCGAAGCACGACCTAACAACGCATGACAAAATGAAGATGATGAACATCAGTCTATATTCTACCAAGGAAAGGAGCTTGGTCTCGGTCCTTTGACACAACTTCCAAGGGTAGGTCGGGAGGTCAACAATCTACTCATTGCAAAGCCCGACCACGGCTCACTAGAGGATTCAAGTCGGCAAACTACTCTCAGGTAGCTGTATAAGTCACCTCAGTCTCTTACTACGTGCCCCTACCATTTCCGACTTGATTCCGACCGTAACTACCCGAGTTCTTAGTCAAGAATCCCGGAAGATGATTGCGACACAAATTCGCCCGATATCTCTGCCAAGGATCTCGGGAGATATCTGCGACATGAGCGAGATTCAAGTCCCTCTATAATACGTCCATACTAAATATGGAGATATTCCATCACGTCAATGCCCTCTCTCAACTATAAAAAGGGCATCCCTAAGTGAAAGGTACACATAACTCTACACCCAAAAATCATATGTTCTATTAGACATAGCTTGCCTGTCTAACTTTGGCATCGGCGGGTCACCTGCA